>NC_088305.1:20348662-20570254 GCF_032854445.1 Liolophura sinensis | reverse complement strand
AATATCTTTGTGTTTAGGGTCCTTGCCTGACGTTGTTCTTACGGCTTCTGCATTAGGGCATCAGTCCATTGTCACATCAGTATTATATCTTCGGTCCAGATGGCCTAAACTAGATGTGTTTTCTTTTAATTGATCAAACTGATGCAACCCCTATATTACTTACTTATTGATTTATTTAATTTGATTGGTGTTTTACGCCGTGCTCAAGAATATTTCACTTATACAACGGCGGCCAGCATTATGGTCGGGGCAAACCCATGACCATCCGCAGGTTGATGGCAGACCTTCCCACTTACGGCCGGAGAGGAAGCCAACATGAGCTGGACTTGAAGTGACAGCGACCGCATTGGTGAGAGACTCCTGGGTCATTACGCTGTGCTAGCGCGTAACCAACTGAGCCACGGAGGCCCCATTTACTCATTGAGAACATTATTAACTTGTTCCAGTGTGATCACTTGCCTTCTTGACATTTTTACGTCGGATGTATGTCGGAAATTCTTCTAGTAATTTTTCTTTATCAGTTTTTCTTTCTTCATTTTCTACCAACAATGGAACAAGTGTAACGCCTTTTTCAGCCTAGTTTTAGTTTTGGTATACTTCAGAACCTTTCATCACGAGCGACGCTATCTAAAAGATGAGAAAGGTGTCTTCTTGCACGGTTAAGGCTCAACCTGTTTTGGCCAGTATGTAACGGCATATTATATGCCTGATCATAATGGTGATTGTTCTTTTAGTCGTCGCCCTTTCTGTGGACGTTTACGCTTTTCTGTGTGCTCTGTTGTATCTTACGCCATCAGACGAAAGAACACTGTATTTGAGCATCACGAAATTTCACCGGTCCATGGTGGTAAGTAATCGCTTTAGTTCTTGTACAAATGTTGTAAGAATAATAACTGAATTCGAAAAAATAGATGTAGGATAAATGCCTTGAAATAGGAGATAATATTTTTTTTGCCTTATGTGTAAATCAGAGAAGTGCTAGTATGTTGATATCATTCAGTGACCGTTTTCCCATTGGAGCTTTCAGTTTTCAGTTTGGAGCTTACTGAACAAGTTTCAAGCCTCTTCCAGGATGTTTGTCAACCATTAAAGCTTCAGTGTAAGATATCCATGCCTTTCGTCGATCCTTCATCGGGTTAACTTGCACAAAGTCGACTCAAATACACTCTAACTGCGAGAATATTGTGAGTATTGCGGCATCTAACGATTGTCCATTTGCGTTCATTGAACATTCGGAAAACAATAAACTGTTTCATTAATTCAAATTTAACTTTGACTTCCGAAAGACGCCTACGGGAGGTCTTCCAAGGTTGATGATCCAACATGTCAACTATTTGTCTTAAGATGATGATAACTGTTGTTCGCTTCCGGGAAAACGTAGTTCAAAGTGAAGAGTAGGTTTAATTCCTGAAGGATTTTTTGTTCTGTCTTTTTTAGCTTCTTTCGTCTTGTTGGTTAATCTTACTGGAGGTGATTATTTTGCCGAATCTATCTTAACACAGGAGGATGTTTAATATCAAAGAAAACACTAAAATAAAATATTTATCAGGTGAAAGACCACTAAACACTGTCCAGGAAAATAGTTTGATTCACTTTCTTGAAAGTGGACTAAAATGCATTTAAAAGATAAAATTTCTTGGTGGCCTATTAGGACCCAGAGAGAATCAGTGATGTCACAATATTTTTGTCTTGAAATAGTTTGCTTCAAGGTCCATTTGTTGAATGTGTTCATAACCATAAATAAAGATGCATTTGGAATGATGAAATACAGCAATATGTGTGTCAAGAGGAAAAAATGTGAAGTGGTACAAACATGGTCAGAATAGGTCACACTGGAGTCCAAAGTTTTAAATGAATTTAAAAATGTCCAAATATATGTTCTAAAAAAATTAAACTATTTTTCAGTACAATACTCAATGGCCTTTCATTTGACATGTACTTTATGTTGATGTGTTCTTTGCCTTTATGAGAGGCACTTCTAGTTGCTTATGAAATTTTGAAACATTTTTAAAATTATTTTTCAGGGCCTTGTTCACAGGCTAAGTTAATATATTGCAAATGCCAAAGCAACATATATCATGACAGTATGTAGTCTTGGTAGGTGCGATCAACCTGTAAGGAAAATCGATGAGATGCGGACATCACCTGAGATCCATTGTCGGACTGATGAGTAATTGTACTTTGGAACAGACGTCCGTCACCAGATTGTACAAATTTGTACTAGATCCTTTCGTATATTTATTTATTTATTTGACTGGTGTTTTACTGCGTATTCAAGAACATTTCACTTATACGACGGCGGCTAGCATTATGGTGGGTGGAAACCGGGCACAGCCCGGGGGAAACCCACGACCATCCGCAGGCTGCTGAAAGACCTCCTTTCGTATAACTTCAACGTCAAAATCCTGATAGCGCGGAGCGGCGACATCTTTTGAATATTGGGAAGTTAATTTTGCGCAGTTTTAGTATGACGCACAGTGGACACCGTGGTCTCTGCTGGGAAAACACACAAGAAATACTTGATGTTTTGCCGATGTACACATGCAGTGATTACGAAGAAAACAATAGCCAGTTTATGAATTATTAACGCTAAACAGATTCACAGAAATTGGCATGAAAAAGAAGGGAACAAATTCAAAAACTTCTGACAGGAGTTTGGCCAATATACATGTAGGTTTATATAGATTATACCTGTATTTGTAACTGTGGCCTCCCTGGCTCGGTTGGTTAGCGGGCTAGCGCAGCGTAATGACCCAGTAGACTCTCACCAATGTGGTCCCTGTGAGTTCAAGTCCAGTTCATGCTGGCTTCCTTTTCGGCCGTAAGCCGGTAAGGTCTGCCAGCAACTTGCGGTTTCCTCCCACCATAATGCTGGCCGCCGTCGTATACGTGAAATATTCTTGACTATGGCGTAAAACACCAATCAGATAAACAAAAAATGTATCAACAACTGCTAATTTTGTAACATGCAAATCATGTTTTCTTCATGAACCCAACTCAGTATTATTACCGTGAGTTACAACAACTCCTGATAGGGAAAAGTAGAGTTTTTGTCACTATAGGTTTTTTCGTGGACCCAAACTCAGTATTATTACCATTTCACAACCACAAAGTTCAGTCAGTACACTCGTCATGTATTAATAGGGAGCTGAATAAAACTAGATTTAGAAAGATGTTTAATCTTTATGGGTAAACACATCAACACGTCTAAACACATCAATCAGGTCGATTTAATATCCTGTCGCTGTCAGACTGATGTGACCGGATGTGGAACAATCGTGGCCACAGATCTGTTTGCCGGATGATGGTTTATTGGCCGATTTTCGCTGGTTCTTTATATTTTGACCCGAGGCCTCCGTGGCTCAGTTGGTTAGAGCGCTAGCGTAGCCTAATGACCCATGCAGCGTCTCACCAATCCGGTCGCTGTGAGTTCAACTCCAGCTCATGCTGGCTTCCTTTCCGGCCGTACTTGGGAACGTCCAGCAACAGCCTCCGGATGGTCGTGGGTTTCCCTCGGGCTCTGCCCGGTTTCCTCTCACCATAATGCTGGGTGCCGTCGTATAAGTGAAATATTCTTGAGTACGGCGTAAAACACCAATCAAATAAATATATATGTTTTGACCCTGAGAATATATTGTTCATGACAAAGAACACCGGGGCAAAATGTTATTTTCCTGTTTTATACAGAGACTAATGCAATGATAGAAATAAACACAGATGATCGAGATGTAATGTTTTGATAGGTGCAAAATGACCCCGGAGCCTCTCACCTATGTGATCCCTGTGAGTTCATGTCCAGCCCATGCTGGTTTCCTCTCCTGTCATTCATGGGAAGGTCAGGCCCTCAGATGGTCGCTGGTTTCCCCTGGGCTCTGTCTAGTGTCTCCACCCCCAAATCCAAGTTTGATAATTATACATTGCTTAACTTCATCTTAATTTTATGTCATGTGAATGTAATCCATTGAGTATTTCTAATCGCAACCTGTTCCAATTTGCAGCCATTTTCTCATTTGTTCAGGTATGCAGCCCAATTCGAAGATGTGTTGGCTCCAATTCTCAATGGTACGTGGTAGGCAAGAATAAACCTGTTTTGAAATATGGCGAGATTTCTAGAAAATCTTAATGTTTTACTTGCCAGGATATTGAATGCGTTGTAATAACAAATTTGTGTTTTTACAGTAAAATTTTATTAAGTTTTGGCAATAGTGCATCTTTCTGTAATGCCCAGTTCACTTTTGGCTGTGAATTTACAGTTGGTACAACTGTGACATACAAAAATGTATGTATGTATGTATGTATGTATGTATGTATGTATGTATGTATGTATGTATGTATGTATGTATGTATGCATGTATGTATGCTTAGGGGTTGACGTCACACTTATGGACAGAGCGTCCAGAATCTCTGGCACTCTGCTTCATGATTCCGTGTAACCACCGTGCTAGGGATGTATATTCATCGCGCAATTGTTGAATTAGATCGCCCCGTTGGATATGTGAATAGTTGCAATCAAAGCACAACTGAGATATACATTTTATTATCCACAACTTATGTGAAGTTACAGCTAAAACGTATCTACGGAAAAATGATCCTAAGTTAATTTCGTAAGCCTACAGCAAGTATTTGCATTTCACAATATTTTTGTAGGACTTCTTCATTTGCATTTTTAAAGCATTTACAGTGATTTTCTCTTTCAGCCAGATAGAGTATATATATACAAGCATTTTGTACACAGCACAAAATATCTTGGCAGCAGAGAGCGGGATCCCCGGATAACGTTACTTAGCATAAGCTCTGGCATGTAGAGGTGTTTCATTTCTCTCTCTCTCTCTCTCTCTCTCTCTCTCTCTCAGTATCGTATTATCCAACATTACTTTTTACAAGAAAAGTCCGTTTACATAAAACTATGTTTTATTAATTCGTGAAACAATTGACCATGTTATAGCCCGAGGAATGACAAAAAAAAAATCCAAATTGTGTGCAGGACAGTAAGGGAATCTTTTATTTTAATTATTAATTTGATTAATTATTAAAACTTCTTAATTATTCTTAAAAACACGTCAGGAACCACGGAAACGGGTTTTTGTACGTTCCTAGTTTTCTTCTCCATAACAGAGAAACTGTCACGTATTTGTAGCAGCTATCTGTTTTGCTAATATTAACGTTCTGTCATTTCCGCAGAAATGATGTTGCAGATAATGAGTTTTTATAAGCTATTTACTATGACCACAAGCCTCCGTTTCCCGCCACAAACACATCTGTACAACGTCAAGCTTGGGTCGCTTGGAACATGAACCCAACTCGAGTGACGGAACTTTGTTAAATGCCCAGCGAAAACGCCTCATTCTCTTTTTTTAATTTGATAATGTTCGACGACCAGTTCAAGCCCCTCGATCATTCCCCCACATTCCATCATTGGCCGAAACATGTAGTCTAATTTGAACATGATGTAATATTTGACGTGAACATGTCGCGTTTTTCTTACCTGAAGTGTAATACATATGACGTACTAAAAAAAGCCTGTAATATGATCAAGTGCCTAAAGCAAGTCATCTTGCCCTTCTTCATGATTTTGGTCATGAAAATGTCTGATTTTGGTAATAAGACTGGCGCCAAGTTTTGACACATTGTTGAATGTTAAATGAGTATTGGCGATATTAAACCTTTCTCTTTCTAGGATGGAGGCAGATTCCCAGCGTTTGCACTATGATGAGCTGACATTTCAAGAGTCAAATTACAACAAAATCTTCTTGGAAATTCTGGGAATATATTGACTGCTTTTTCATAAGGTTTGCCGTGGTGTATAGGAAAAGAAATTGTCTGACGAGCTTTTATTCAGTTATCAGGCATGGTGTACATAAATGTCAGTACAGCTCACATGACAAGTTGGAGCTGTGGTGTTGGTTATCTTCAGCACCCAAGGGTTTTACTGATCTATAGACACTGACTGGTTCAACTGTCGTTCTCTTGCATTGCACGCAGTGCGCAAAGGATTGTGGGTAGAAACAGCGGAAATCAAAGCGCATGTCCTAGTCTCAGAGATTGACAGCAATTCCATGAACGGGCCACTTTATACACGATCGAAAAATAGTACACACTGTTTATTCCGTAATAAATAATCCACAAAATAACAATGAAAAAAGTGTTTATTGTATTATTTTATTATCTTTATTACAACATATTTATATGCTGAAAGGCATCTCAAATCGTGTATCGCCAACTTACTCACTTTTAAACTTAAATTTACGCGCATATTTATACATTCTTTAGATCTTCCCGGCATCTTGAAAAATTGTGGACCACCTCTTTTTTTTTTATCAAAGACTGTCCTCATTTCTTACCTTATATACTTTCTAAGTTGTTCGGCAATTTGTGTTGAACGTTGATTTGGGAATTAGTCTGGCGATTACTGGATCGGAATGACCGTTGTAGTTGACACTTGACATACGAAAGCCTAAATTTACAATTTACAGAAGGTTTTGCGCCTGGAAATATAGACTATTAAAGTGACATAAAATGACTAAAGAAAAACTCACAATTTCAGTGACGTTGTCCGTTTTGGCAAGAGACATGATTAAAAATTGCTGATAATGGAGAAAAACCCGTACCATGGTATCTATAGTAACGGTTTATAGCTGAATGCTTTAAGAGTTAATCGTCTGAAAAGGTTCATGACCTGGGGATTTATTGCCGATTTTGTAAAATTTTGTCCAATCTGTATTTTTCCAGTGCCATTCATCAGACTAACTTCAATGTCCATGGACCCATTGTTTCGGGGTTAGAAAAAAAAACCGAACAGCTGGTAATGTTAACATAGGCTTGGCTCAATGTTTAGAAATACAAACATTTTTGAAGTATATAAGCAAGAAGTAAGATGTGTCATGCAGTTTCCTGATAGTTTTGCTCGTTTTCAATTCTACTTTTGTATAGCGCAGAAGTCTAAATGCCGTTTAAAGACTTAAGCTGTTAGTTAAGCACTGTTAAATGGTCATAACGGAGTTATGTGCTTAGTTAGAGCTCTCTTTTTAAGCCTATTTCATACGATTGATTATCAGCCCAAGCAAAACTAGAAAGCTCTTTTGATTTCATTTAGTTCTAATCTTTCAGCTTGTATCAAGTAATACCGTGCCAGATGTTCATATTATCTCCTAATTAGTAGACATTAGAAACTATGCTTTATTTTCGAAATTTTTGAAAACCCAAGATTGCTGACAGACCTTCCCCACGTACGACTGGAGAGGAAGGAAGTAGGGGAAGGGAGGGGGGGGGAGCTAGAGGGAAGGACGACGGCAGCTTATGTATGCGTATCAAACATTCCTTTGTGGATCGAAATATAACTCAACAGAGAGATCCCCTTGTGGCATGGCGCCAAAGTGCTGCCGCCTCTGAAGTAGCCCAGGCACGAATTAAACCTATCTGGTGATCAGTTAAAATGATCAACAGACGGCGTTATACTTCAACAAAATTTTTTTCAAATATCATACAGCCTCGGGCAAACAAACAAATATTTGTCATATCACTTATTCAGGTAATGATCCACAGCAAAAAAAACTTAACCAGGATTCTATCAAAGCAATAAAGGTTTTATTCAGAGTGTCATCGTAGCTGGCACATGTTACAGACATTTCACGTGACGGACGAGCCACCAAATAAGGAGATTTATTTTACAATTCACAAGGCCAGTCTCATTGGACAAAAGGATTATATTTAACCATCGACTTCATTTAACCAGTGCGGAATCTGCCCCGTTTCCTTATGCTGGCCACCCTTGTATAAGTGAAATATTCTTGTGTACGGCGTAAAACACCAAGCAAATAAATAAATAAACAAATAAATAGCCAGTGAACGGCCGTGGCTTATGAGTCAGCTTGTCAAAAAGTAATCGCTTCAAACGCTGTATTCTTTTATTCGTTTTTAAAAACTTGACTGCATAGTTGTGGTTCAGAGGAAGTGGCTACAGTATTCTCACTACCATGTTCCCAGCCAGCCAAGCACAGAGGCTACGGTCTTCTAACTACCATGTCCCCAGCCAGTCAAGCACAGTGGCTACGGTCTTCTCACAATCGTGTTCCCAGCCAGTCAAGCACAGTGGCTACAGTATTCTCACAATCATGTTCCCAGCCAGTCAAGCACAGTGGCTACAGTATTCTCACAATCATGTTCCCAGCCAGTCAAGCACAGTGGCTACAGTATTCTCACAATCATGTTCCCAGCCAGTCAAACACAGTGGCTACAGTATTCTCACAATCATGTTCCCAGCCAGCCAAGCACAGTGGCTACAGTATTCTCACAATCATGTCCCCAGCCAGTCAAGCACAGTGGCTACGGTATTCTCACAATCATGTTCCCAGCCAGTCAAGCACAGTGGCTACGGTCTTCTCACAATCATGTTCCCAACCAGTCAAGCACAGTGGCTACAGTATTCTCACAATCATGTTCCCAGCCAGTCAAGAGGCTACGGTCTAATCTACAGGCGTCCGTTGATCAGGATTACGTGTCCACATCTAAAAGTGTTCGTTGATTATGACGGCATGCCCACATCTAAAGACGTTCACTGATGATGATGGCAGGTCCCCATCTAAAGGCGTTCGATGATGACGATGGCATGACCACATCTAAAGGCGTTCAGTGATAACGATGGCATGACTACATCTAAAGGCGTTCGTTGATGATTGAAAAGTCCACATCTAAAGGTGTTCATTGATCAGGATGACATGTCCACATCTAAAGGCGTTCACTGATGATGATGATGTCAAGTCCACATCTAAAGGCGTTCGTTAATTATGATGATGCCATGTCAACATCTTAAGGCGTTCGCTGATGATGATGGCATGTCCTCATCTAAAGGCTTTTGGTTGATAACGCCATGTCCACATCTAAAGGCGTTTCTTGGTGATAATGGCATGACCACATCTGATGGTGTTGGTCGATGATGGCATGTCCACATCTAAAGGCTTTCTCTAATGATCTAAAAGCGTTCGTTGACGATGATCGCATCGTCTATAGGCGTTCGTTGATGATACCATGTCTCTAGATCCTTATCAACTTCTTTGGTTCACAGATACATGTACCCGTATTGTTTTCTTCCTTTGCTTTTGATATGTATCTAACTCATGTGCGGGATACTTTGTAATACTTTCTTCTTTTACGACCCAAAACACTCACAGACGCAATTGCCTTAACCGTTAGGGACAAGACAAGCTATAATGTGGCTATAAATTGTCTGGAACAACAAGCCCGGTATGCAGTTATTGCTTAGTTTCTGTGTAAACGACAGGGACGGCATACCACCCAGGGGAAAAGGATTCTAGTGTAAAATCAATTGCTCGGTAAGAACTTTAAAGGTCCCGTTTCACAAAGCTCACTTAACTCTACGTTCGCGTTACTACCATGGCGACGCAATACCTACTGTACTAGTCACCATGCAAGTTAAGGGCTCGTAACGTTACGTGCACTTCCTGAAACGGGTTATTGATAACTGCTATGTAGAGCGTTTAAAATAAGGAATTTATCCACACTGTCATTAGAGATATTGACTGACTGAATGATTGATTGAAAGACTGGTGGGTGTTTAACGTCGCATTCAGAATACCCAGTAAGCTTATAAAACAGTTAATACAGCATATTACGTTGAACAGTGTGGATTTAAATCTATTTATCATAATAGAGCATGGAGCTGTTATATTCCTATGCATTTAACCCGCAGGCTTTATGCAGTACATGGAGTTGAAATGCTAACCAGTAAATATGAGTAAAGGCCTGAGAGAGGAATCGTGTGGAAAATAAAACACGTTTGCTTAAACTGTCTAGCAGCATGGTTAAATAACTGTCATTTTTCGTCTGGTTTCTGACGTGAAAGCAAGCGTGTGTCAAGCTTACCCGCTGATCACACTTTCCACATCACAAGTCTCTGGAGAAACGTCAGGACTCAGTTGCTTGCGTGTATGTCGATATTAATGAAGTTACTGTGACGAATGACAGTTACTAGGAAAAGATTCGTATAAATGACAAGAAATCTACAGAAAACGCACCTCTCCAAAGGATTAATTATTAAACCAACTTGCTGTACAACATAACTGTACGTAGTCACCATGGAAACAGGCTTTGCACGTTTATAGAGATTTTACTGCAACAGATGAACGCTTACAAATTCATAGCATCTCAATGATTTCTGATTATTAATATTTAATCACTTCCGCTGTTGTCAAAACACAGATCGCAGATTGTGAGTCTGTCGTCATTCGCCTAAGCCCCCATTTTCACCCGAAAAAGGCCCTGTATGTACAAAGTCAGATTTAAGACCCTTAGAATAAAAATCTGACATTGCAGGTGTAGCTTTGTGAAACTGTCACTCGAAGCCCTGATCATTATTCTTTGCGTTGTTTCTCACTGAATGAACTTTACATAATAATCTGATAATGAACAACGGTTTAATCAAACTACTTCCATCATTCCCCACTTAAGTTGTTTTAACTTTCATTTCTTAATGTGTTATTACGTATCGTCAATTGCATGCGTTGCAAACAAACAGCGATAAGTGAAAATGGGGGACAGCCAGAAAAAAAGGTATCAGCGATAAAACGGAACAAGCTCAAATTAGTAACAGGTACGACATCCACAGGATAGGAATTCATGTCGTCTTGCACTGAGGCCACTCGTTAAGTAAATAACACATGAAGATAGCGCGCCAAAAATTGTAATGGATGAATGAATGATTATGAATGAACGCCACTCCGACAATTTCCCAGCCATACCATAAATCTGGCTCTATAGGGCCTAGATCAGGATGTTGCTCGTCTGACTGTTTTTGTTTGTTTGTTCGATCTTTTTTTTTCTTTTCTTTCTGTGTTTTATTTGTAGTTGTTGTTGTTTTTCTTGCTTTATTTCTTTCATTTTATTCCGTGAGTACTAGGGATTCCCCTCACCCATAATCTTATCTATCGACTTATAAGTGACAAATTTGGAGGAATGAGTTAATGAAACAAATAAATACATAATGAAGTTTACTAGCACAAAAAATCGACAGGAAATAAAAGTCTTTTCAATCTTCATTTTTATTCCATTGCATCACGTTTTTTTTTTGCATATTTGTCAAATTTGAGTGAACTGACTCTTTGAATAATAGATACCGTATTGTTTAGAGTCAAATATTCCACCGACTTATTTATTTATTTTGCCTTAAACCAGATAACCTCGTGAAAAAACATAAAGCAGTCAGAATACGGTTACGTATTACACTGATCATGCTATAGTATAGCCTTTTACGAAACTACAAACGATTACAAGTGTGTCCTCAGTATTTTTTGGACCCGATATCACAGTTGGTAGAGCGTCCTCTTAGGGAGGCGGTAGATCCAGTGTCATTCCTGGCTCAGGTCACACCTAAGACCTTAAAAGAGGAAGCTGTGACTTCCTCGCTTGGCATTCAGCATGAAGGGGATATAGTGCAACGATTGGTTGACACGTTATATCAGTATAATGGTAGCGTAACTACTGTTTGGCCCATATCAGATTAATGGCTTGGGCGGGGCCGCTTACTTGCCTCCGGTAAGTCGTTTTAGTGAAGCAGCACAAGGTAAAAACCCGGTGGAAATCCGTCCTGCAACAAGGAGGCACATTACACGCAGTCTTACAAGACCCCTTCGTTGTCATATGACTGGAAAATTGTTAAGAATGACATTGAACCCCAAGCACTCACTCACTCACTCACTCACTCACTGAATAATATTATTTATTTATTATTATAATTAATATTATTTATAGGGATCCTGTTTCATGAAATTCTTTTGTTTCCACGAGATACGAAATATGTACTTCATATAATTGCGTCATTTCCCGAGTTCAAATCTCCGCTAAAATTTGATGAATCTGGCGACAAATGGAAGGCTTTATGCATGGTGTCGTGTGTAGAGATTCCAAAAATTCCAAGATTCCAAGAGTTTTGACGTTATGGTAAAGGCTCTTCATAAATAATTAAACGCACACGCTGGGGTCTCGGCCATGATTTTGTCCACAGTTCTCAGCACAGTTCCGTTTTTGCGGAATTACTAGTACAACGTTATCTTCAGGTTGACATTTGAGAAAAGTGATTGGTCGCCTGGCAGGACTTTAAAACGGACGGACGAATCTGTGTGGAAAGTATGGATGGGGAAACCGACGATTCACCAGTGTCGTCATAGTGCGAACTGGTACCTTGTCTAGGTATAGCTTACTGTCGCAGGTAAAGGTAAAATATTCTTAATCTGTAAAATAAAACTAACTTTGTGGGACGTCAACATGCGCTATCCGAGAAAGTTCTGTTTTCAGTTCAGACTTGTGATTATGCGCTTCTAGAAATTCCAAAGATAAAATAAAGTATTGAAGTCACTGTCAACTGATATTAACCACTCATCTGCTTTTGTTTCTCAAATGTTAACGATGTTAAGCAGGAGTAGAATTCAGTTTTAACCAGTTTCAATTAAACTGACATTTACTCTTATCTGACATTAAGAATATATTGTGCGCTTAAAATTTAGTTAATGTCGGCAATGAGGCATATATTTGAGGTCAACCATGCCTTGACCAACGATCGGCCGAGTGAGTTAGTGCTTGGGGTTTAACGTCATACTCAACAATTTTTCAGTCATATGACGACGAAGGAATCCTTAGAGTTCATGTACGTGTAATGTGCCTCCTTGTTGCAGGACAAATTTCCACCATTATTTTATATAATGCCTGTCCAAGGAGACGAATTATTAAAGGCAAGTAAGCTACCCCACCAGAGCCATTATACTGAGACGGGTCGACCAGTCGTTGCATTATCCCCTTAATGGTGATTGCCAAGCGAGGAAGCCACAACTTCCTCTTGTAAGGCCTTAGGTGTGATCCGACCCAGGACTGACTCTGGAGCTACCGCCACCGAAAACTTCTTGAGTATTGCGTTAAGCAACAGAAATTAACAAATCAATAAATATTGATGGTTCCAAAAGTAATACGGTGCACTAATTTTTTTAGATGTGAAACTCACGTGTCTATTTTCTCCAATCGTTGCTTAATACGAGAACGAAGTCCACAAAGTTACCAACTGCAACTGGTCTATAGGTGAAGAACCGTAAAGTCCATATTCTTTTTATTGGCATATTTAAGTGCAAGTCGATTTTCATACACAGCAAGCCGGGGTCAAATTGTAGACACTTGTTAACAACTGGTTTGGTGAAATATGTCTTCACGGAGGGATTTACTACTGTTAGGGTCCCTCAGTGGGCTTAATACTAAAACCTGGGATAAACTTCTGGGATTGGACAAAGACGGGGTATATTTGACGCCCTTAGCACACTTAGGCCATGGAAATCCACAGAAATCTACACTTGCCCTCAAGGGCCCTGGTCTTGATTCTGTAATCCACATGTATTCAGGTTAATATATAAACATTTCCGCTGTTGGCGAGAAGCAGACTGCAGATTGTGAGTCTGTACGCCCGATTTTCAATCATCTTAGTCACCGTTTCCAGACAAAAACGCCTCGGCTGTCAACTGTACATCAATACCATGAGCATTCTCTGCCTTGTTTCTCACTGAAAACACTTCAAGTATTAATCCAATAATGTACAGCGACCATTTTCAACCACTTATCCGCTTTAGTGGATTTAACTCCTATTTCTTCATGATCCGGCTAAACCTGCAGCTAAACTCCAGGGAATACCCTTCAATTACTTGCTACAAAAGATCAGCGATAAAAGGAGACAAGTTCAAATTAGCAAAATGGCTGTAACAGATTTCGTACAGATTTTATGTCGTCTTCCACCCAGGCCAGTCATTAAGTGAATAGCCCGTTTGAAGGCATCAGGCGCATGATAAAAGATGACGTGTCAAATATTTCACCGATGGACAAACAGCACTTCTTGGTCGCTTTAATAAATTAGTGTACCCATTTTCAAATATCAGTGGCGAGTACTTGTCCTATTTTACTGCCTACATGAACTCTGTAGAACCAAAATACCGCAGTCGTCTTTGGTTGTTGGCGATCAGGAACTAAAATGATGACCTCAGAACGTGATGCTTATCTTAGGATGGGTGTCCTAATATTCAGGTTACGCCTTCCACCTTAGACCAACTCATCCACCTTTTTGATTGTAATACCGTCGTTATACAACCACAGCAGAAACATTATTCTTTAATGACATTAACTGACGCAAAGAAATCAACGGGAAATGAAAGTATTTTCAAGCTTGATTAGATGAAGGATCACGGCTTTATGCCACGTTGGCAATATTTCAGTCATATCATTGCGATAATCATCTTTTCTCGAAAAAAATTCCGAGAACTCATACAAATTTTGTGAAAAAGGGTCTCGTCATGAATCATTGAAAGGACATAGAATTCGATCACTATACTCATCTGTTCTTCAAAGCTTCATGAACAGTTCAGAAGACACCTGAGCGTCTGCAAATAAAAAAGCCCTACAGAGATTAGCAAGTTCATTCCAGAATAGTCTTATTTCTGCTGGAGTCTCCGCCATCACTCTGTCCACAGTTTTATACCTCGCCTGACAAGCGAATTTACCTTTTGGGAATTACTTATATAAGGTAATGTTCCGTGTGACACTTGAGTAATGTGATACTCGTAGTCATCTAACTTGACTATAAAAGCAACTGATGAATCTCTCTGGTAGCTTTGGGTGGGAAACCGATGTTAACTCACCCAAAGCTTGATTCGGGGGCCTCCATGACCCATATGTTAGCCTGCTAGCAAAGGACAGTGATCGTATGTGGGAAGGTTTGCCAACAACATGCGGATGGTCGTGGGTTTCCCCTGGGCTCTGCCCGGTTTCTTCCCACCATAATGCTGGCCGCCGTCGTATAAGTGAAATATTCTTGAGTAAAACACCAATCAAATAAACAAATAAATAAATAAGCACAGTGACTGAGGAGCACCTCACTAATGCCACCGCTGTCCGGCTAAAGCTGGCTTCTTCTCCAGCCGCACGTTTTAAGGTCGGCCAGTAACCTGGGAATTGTCGTGGGTTTTACCCTACCCTGGTCGTCGTCAATGCAATGGGACCAGTCTTCTGGGATGCTTAGTCCACCAGCAGAATCCTGGTTTATGCAGGAATACTATATACAGTATGCAGAGTAAAATCAGATAATAGAATAGAATAGTGTGATAGTAGGCAAATGGTCA
Source organism: Liolophura sinensis (assembly GCF_032854445.1). Taxonomy (NCBI): domain Eukaryota; kingdom Metazoa; phylum Mollusca; class Polyplacophora; order Chitonida; family Chitonidae; genus Liolophura; species Liolophura sinensis. The sequence goes on along the minus strand of NC_088305.1, from coordinate 20,555,096 downwards.
CACTTGTTACTGGTGAAATACGGCCTGTTGTCAGTTTATTTCAGTTAGGGCTTTATTGTATTTATGTATTTAGTTGATTTGTGTTTTACGCCGTACACACAAAAATATTTCACGCAACCACAGCAGCCAGCATTGGGAGAGGAGGAAACCAGACAGAGCCCGGGGGAAACACGATCATCCGCAAGTTGCTGCAGGCCTTCCCATATAAGGCCAGAGAGAAAGCCAGCGTAAGATAACTTGAACTCACAGCGAATTTGTCCGGAGATTTACACACATGTATGTACCTCTAGCTGGTTTGTTCCCCCAACAATCAGAATCGGGCGTGAGAGAACACCGTGAAAGGCGGCACCACATTCTAGGCCTAGATTTGTATGTTATCAGGTGTCAGTCCTATGAGTGTGAGGACAATTCACGTTGAATAACGGGGTTTGCATAACGTGAAGTGTATCTCAAATACTGTCCCTTATGGTTTATCCTTGCTCGGGATTGCAACCAAATAAAGGGGTCAGTCCCATGAATCTCTCATTGCATATTTTTCACTCATTCCAACTGCGGGCGTATCCGGAAACCCGTAAAAAGATTGACAGCAAAACCTGTACTGATTGATCCCTCCGATGGCAAGGGCTTTCCAGTAGCACAGGTATGTTGTGAGTGGCAAGCACGAGTGCAAGAAAATCTAGTGGAGTTTTCCTTCAACGGAAAGGTTGAAAGGACCTTTCTAGATGATTAGTGATGTATTCAGATCTGAAAAAAATTCTTGGGGCAATAGGCAAATAACAGCTACAACTGTGTCTGTTCGATAGCCTAAGTGCTTTAATCCAGGGCGATGTGTACCATCGATCCCAGGCAATCTCATATCATACGCAACATGAATATGATCCAATTCCATGTCGAGGAAAATTATTGGTGCAGCCTCTGTCTATGTAAGTTATGGCCGATGCGTGACAGATTAATCTAATGAGCTAGGAACACACACTTAAAACACGATACAGCCGCCTCGAGCTATCGTTCCGAAGACTGGAAATTGGGGTTATGTTATTGGCCTAAAATACAACATCCACTGTTACATGCCCATCAACCAACGACTCTTGTATACCTATATGGTTGTTTTTTTTTTAAAAGAAATGAATGTGGAAAAATGGTGAAATTTATGCTCTTTTTCAATTTATTCTTGAGAGCGGGGTAAAACACCAATCAAATAATATTTTTCAATTATTCACAGACAAAAGACAGACAGATCCGTGGTTTTTTGTCGAGAGAGATTTCGCATAAGTGCATTTCCGCCATGCTTTGACTCGAAATCCCGCGAAGTGGTCAATTTCCTGTTACATGAAAACATGGTGTTTTACACATCCAGACCCTGGAACTTCTCACCAATGCGGCCCTGCTCATGCTGATTTCCTCTCCGGCCGTACTTGGGAGCTTCCAGCAGCAGCCTGCGGATGGTCGTGGATTTCCCCCGGGCTCTGCCCGGTTTCCTCTCACCATAATGCTGGCCACCGTCGTAAAAGTGAAATATTCTTGAGTGCGGCGTAAAAAAACAATCAAATAAATGAATAAATAATCGGCTTCTAGAACATCCAGACGCCTCCACGATTTTTCCAGTCTGAATCTCCGGATCACGTAACAGCGAGAATAGAACCGACAAATGAAGATCAGGCAGACCAAATGACACACCAGACCTAATGACTCCTCGTCTGCACATGACAGAAAACTTGCTAAGTAGAACGTTAAACTCCAGGTGTACATACATATTTGAGCAGATTAGAACATCGTGTAAAACCGAACGTCCTGCTACCGATAGTACAGATCATTCGGACCTATCGTGTAAATTCACTGATCAAGTGTGGCTCAGTACTGCTTGGCATGCTAGTGCATCGTTAGATCAAAATGTTATACTGTCATGGACGTTCCGCAAGTAGCAAGATAGAACTTCGTCATAAAACATGCTTTATGACAAGACGATATGGCGATATGGAATATAAGCGTCAAGTCCGACATTCCTATACCATTCGTAGTCCGTAAAGGGCGTTCCAAGTCGATAATCGCAAGATCCATTTCCACAACAACGTTTAACACTAAATCCCGAAGACAAAGGTACGTAAGAAATTATACAAATAAGAAATAAAGCCGGTAACACACAAGAGAGAAGCGGTCATCAGTTTTCAATGATGCCGGGCAGACAATGAATATCCCAGGCATGAATTCCATATCAAACTTTAAATTCGTAGTCCGTGAATGAGTTCCATGTCAAATAACAGCTAAACAAGTATCGCAGTCGCGCTTTAATTGCAACTGTTCATAAAGGCATCATGCTGATGTAATTAGCATGGCTACCTTTACGGCCCGCAGCCCCAGGTTAAGCGGTATTGGATACAGTTTGAAAATGACGAGCGTTACAGACCCAAACCGATCAGATTATGATTCAAAAGTAACGGACGATTACGTCTTTCCCGTTAATATGTAAAGATCTCATGCTACAAGAGGCGCCATCTATGATGTTATACATGACATACAAGATAGACGGTTACATTGGGCAACCAGCGCCATCTATGTTGTTAAATACCATGTACGTGATAGATATGTACATAGGGATAACAGCGCCGTCTATGTGGTTGTTTACAATGCAGATCGCCAGAGATTCTGAACGCTCTGTCCATACCTGCCAACGAGAGTGTTATACTCATTGTAAAATTTGAGAAACTTAGAATGAAGGCGTTTGATGGAGTATCCTTGACAAACTAGTTTTTGAACTAGCAACTTGTGAAGCAGATTAAAGTCATCACAATTAACGCAAGATCTGACAAATGCTACAAGGCGAGATATGTATACGCCATATGCAGGGCCCTTTGGTATATTGCTATCTAAATAAGGATAATTTACAATATCAAAATTGAAATTATCCCTTTTGTCGTAAAGGCGACGTGAAAGGAGACCTTGTCCGTCTTTGTACAGATATAGATCCAAATAAGATGTACTATCAGGACTATCTGTTGTCTCCTTTAAATCCAATGAAGGCGGATAGATTTCCTTCACCGCTTCAGGAATATGGGGATTATTTAACGCCAGTAGATCATCAATATACCGCGAGGATCGAGCTTTAAAGATATTACTTTTAAGTAATGCCTAAGATGTCCTTTGTGGTATCAACTGAGCCATTAGTTTTTAAATTACCCCAGTTCAATTACCAGTGGTTTGTATATCCCATTAGGTATGAGGAAATATTCGACAAGGGATTCCAGGTTTTACCAAACGGCACTATTCTCTGTTGTTTGTGTCAAGCAGGATGTGCCTAATGCTAAAACAGAGGAAAATGATCACAGATCACAAAGTAGACATTTGCTGTAACAAAGACAATTATCACAAATCACAAAGGAGCCATCTGCTGTAACAAAAACAATTATCGCAGATCACAAAGGAGACATTTGCTATAACAGAGACAATTATCACAGATCACACAGGAGACATTTGTTGTAACAGAGATAATTATCACCTCACGAAGGAAACATTTGTTGAAACAGAAACAATTATCACATATCACAAAGGAGACATTTGCTGTAACAGATACAATTATCCCACATCACCAAGGGGACATTTTGGTAAAACAGAGACCATTATCACAGATCACAAAGGAGACATTTGCTGTAACAGAGAAGAAAAGGGGATAAATACACACTACAAATGTATAGCCAATTACAGGTCAAATGTACAATGTGCTTTGTCTGAAGTGAAGCAGACTTAGTCCTTCGCCAAGAACATGGATTAAGCTACAAAGAGATTCTCGGATGTTACTTCCTGTGTTGTATCGTGGAATCACGCTCTTCACTTTCAACAGAATTAGTACATTTACCTGCGGTTTTTTTTCTCACCATGCATTCCTCTATTTTTTCTCTAGAAGAGAACCGTAGCGCGGTCCTATGAAGGTCCTATCCTAAATATTTATGATGTAAAATTTAGATAAAAGAAAATGTTCAGTGAGCGCCATTTGCTTATTATTAATGTAATCATGAAACCCGTACTGGGAGAGGGAAATGCCTCGGATGCTGTATACAGTTGTAATGGCGTCATCACCAAGCAGAATGTCATCTGTCACGTTTCATGTCAACCGTGAGAATTATCCTAAAAGGTTTCAGTTGCGGAGACCCTCCCATAATTGCTGATTTACTGGTTACAGGTTTAAGGCTTTTAACCAATAGACCTAGAATCCAAATACAAACTCTTAGGAAATTGGTGTTCATTAGAGTTGATCGGTGTTTTTGCCGCATAATGAGCGGATGAGTCCAAGACAGCCAAGAGGTGCAGATGCTCAATAATTAACCCGGAATATAATATATCACAGGAAGCAAGTAATCAAACGTTTTGTCAGTAAACAAATGGACTGAGTCCATTTCCTCTCGGATATTACTATGGCGTGGTTATTAAAGAACAAGAAAGTTCCAGAACTACTACACTGAAGAACCAATAGAAACTAACATTTAACTGGTTGTTGGTTGAAAGCAATGTCTTTGGAAGACCAGAAGGAAAGTCAATATTATCCTTGAAACAACAACTCTACTGGGAGAGTCAAATGTAAATATGTAATATACAAGACTGAAGCGTAGAGAGTAAAACCAGAGCAGCGACAACTATGTGATACTTGGCAAATGGTCACGCGTAACTGGTGGAAATCTGGCCTCTCGTCAATTTAGTTAGGTTTTTGTTTTCTAATTAACGGTTGGTACGAGTCCTAAATAGTAGCAATTTAGACAAGCAACTCTCAAAATTTTAATATAGACCACATATGTCGCTCCAGTTCTATGTCTACCGTTGTTTTAAGGCTGATGGTCGGATTCGTTTAATTTCCCCGCACATTAGAGAGTTCCGAGGGCGGAGATAACCCTTCCCATGTCAGATGATATTTCTCATATCTTTTCTAATCTTCTCTAAAATCTCGTTTGTGATCTGTGTTTGTTCTCGACTGTAAACGTCATCCACTTAGTGCACTTTTTCGACACATGGCTGTGCAGTTATAACTATTGTTGTCTCAATTTAAAAAGACAGTTGGTAATTTGAATACCCATCCCAATGCATCAATTTAATTCAGTCATAAATCTACAAGCAACACCATTTTGCAGGGAGGGAAACTATATAGTAACAATTATTTACATTAATTGTTTTTATTTACAGGAGTATACGATGTCGCTCTCACCTGGCAAAAATATAGAGACATTTCATGGACGGAGGACTTTCAACAAAGCATTTAAGTAAGATCATTGCTTAAACGGATACAGAATCCATTCTGAATGGCTGATGTGATAGATAGGTACGCCCAGGCTATGTCTAGCCGTAACTGAATTTTGGATATGGTACATTTATCCAAGCGTGACCAAAGCTGCTGGGTTTAACCAGTCATCTTCGATTCTGTATCCCTTTAAAAGATAAATGTAGTCCAGTACCTAGGCCCTTGTTACCTCCTCTGATCTGACATCATGGCCTCAGACCTCCTTTAGTTTTCCATAAGCGACAATGTTAACGTTTAGCGCTGTAGCTCAGTACCAAACATTTCCTAGCCAATAAGCTTTGGTGCATACCTGGCCCAGCCTGTGAGAAAGAAGCCATAAAAATGTTGACATAGGTTGACCGCCAAAATCTGGACCTTTTTGTGCCAGCAGCTGGGAGGGTGCCTAGCAACGCCAAGGGGACGTCACTGGCAGCCTCATCACCACCTGTCTCCTTGTGTCCTGTCGCCCAGAATTTCAAACTTTCATCATTAAAACTCATACCTGCCCAAAGCTTAGACAATTTTCATCATTTTGATACCAAGCATGCACCTGTACACCAAAAATGGCAGGCTGGCAGCAAAAAATACTTTACACCCTAAAATACACAGAACTACAATCGTAGTTATCCATCAAACCCTACAAACCCTACCGAAAAACGGAAGTTGTAATGGGGGTCTGTGTCCACATAGGGTCTAGTACCGACTACCTCCATTGCTCAACTTGCCGCTGTTTCAATGGCTTAGATATTCTCCAGGCAATGGAGCTATAGATTCAAGATCTAAGACTGTTAGGGAGAGCGCAATCGCTTGAGAATTCTCCTGACAGAAGCACTGCTGCGCTGTAATACGACCTCTGCAATGAGAGTGCGTCTCGTCTCCACAGTGAGGCCTACGTGACCATGATGGGCAACACAACCATGACAACCCCACGAAATGTATAAACTGAGTCAGTTCTACCTTTCTTCAGGGATGGAATCATTTGGAAAAGGAAAGAATTTCCGTATCCCGGCCGTTGGCCAAGATGTACGGCGCAATGTTATCCAAGCACACTTTCAAACAATCCGTCCGTGTGGGTTGAAGGAAGTTCAGCATTTCTTACTTCAAAATTTATTGCACAGATTTGCACAGGCTTATTTTAGCTTGAAGTACAGATATTAGGTCATGAGAGGAGTAATTTGATAACGATGATAATGATGCTGTACGCTGTACGGCCATATGTCAGTGAGGGATTCCCCAAAACCTTGGTACTGACCTAAATTGCTGATCTGTTAGCGAAAACGAGGCTGTCATGATTTAAAGAGAGACTTGCCAACAGCCAATCAGAACTACCTCGGAAGCTATCGCGGTCATTCGGGTCAAGCGTCTGGGCTGAAGGTAATTGGTGACATTGATGTTCTTTTTCCTAGAGGTGCATTGTTTTAATGCTTTTGTTTGTTAAATGTGATGACAAAACAGTGTCTTGAGTAATTCTAGACCGGTGACGTCTAATAAATTGTAATTAACATCATAGCATATGTTCTTCCCAATCCAGCTTAAGCCATGGTGCCCTCTTAGTTTTAATGGTGTTGAAAGGGTGTAAATTTACAAAAGACACGTCTTTTATCCATAAATACACCGTTTAGACATGTGTTTAATGGGTTAAAATGGTGTTAACATGATATGAAGACCAAATGGAGCGTGAGTAAGCCCCTTTTACACCCACTGAGATGTCATTTTGTTTTATAGGCGTGTGAATTGCTGCAATGAGAATAAAAACCTAACTGAGACAAGAGGGTGTTCCAGATTTATTCTCTATTCTCTTTTATATTATCTGAGGTATTTTGTGACATTTACAACGCGAAATAACCGCAGACTGATCGTTTGGATAATACAGATTCTGGGACTGGTATATAGAGTAGCAATGATTTCTAACCGTCAGATTTCCATCGCCGCGGAAGTTTGATTGATAGGGATGGAGCAACGACATTCTTTGAACTGTTTTTACGCTGCCATTGTTGTTGTTGCTGTTGCTGTACTACTGCGATAAGAAACTTCCTTTTCACATAACCTACGTAATCTCGAAATTTAAGGTTAACATTTGGTAAAAAAAAGTTGAGACTGAAGTAGACATACACTAAAAAACTTTTGGCAGCAAAAAAACCAATCCATCGTAACATCGTTTAAACGAATACATATATATATATATATATATATATATATATATATATATATATATATATTTTCTTATAGTAAAAGAAAACTAAAATATGGAGTAAGGTTCGCCATACAGACAACTGAAAACTATGCGTAAAAATACTTTCATTTATATTTTCAGATTTGAATATTGCGGTGTGCTTTATGAGCCATATTGACGGTATCTAGGAACTCTGAAGTCACATCCCCTTCTTTCCTGATGTTCAGGAGAAGGAAGGAATTTTGAGTAATCTTTTATTCATATGTAAAAAGAGCTATTTCAACATTCAGTGTCGTGATTATAGTTTAATAAACTTACTATTTGAGCTCTGATAGTATGGTCCATAAAGCCATCTTAGAATTCAAAAGAGTGTTAAGTTGTCTGCTAGATAATGCCTTTTTTTCATTTTAGACGTCTTTTCTTTTCAAGTTTACTCTAAAACCAGACCCTGTGCCGGTTTCTCGTAGGCGTGATAACATGATAACGTATATGATTCGTGCATATGACCATTCGCCAAATATCACACTATCATTGCTGTTCTAGTTTTAATGATAACGGGATATGATGAGGGACACGTTTTTTTATTAACTTCACTGGAAAAACAAATCAGTACTTTTTGGAGATTGTGATTTTTTTTTATTTTATGGAAGAAAAGTTTTAAGCTTTCGGAGAGAACCCGATAAGAGTTACATCTATAATGTACATGACTGACATGTTTCTATTCAGCTGATTAGCCACTCGCCTGGCTGGATTCCTTAACTTTGGGTTGTAAGAGAATCATTAGATTTAACATTTGATGAGAGATTCTCTAAGACGGAATACTAGGCTTGTCCTGCACGTAGTAAGAAGATAGAGCCATTATACCAAATAATTTATTAATTCTATAAACTCAATAGGGCCTACCTGTGATACCACAAAGTGTTGAAGAAAGTAAACGAGTGGGTGTTAACACCTGTGGATTCGACACGTTATGGCTGACATATTACGGATGTGGCCTTAGGCCATACATGTAATCATTCACCCATTCATTCCTATGGGATTCCTTGAATTCATTTAAAGATTGATGACAAAAACTGCACTGCGTTACCTTTGCTATTAGCGGCTCATAAGCATTAAAGGTGTGTTATATCAACTTGTCAGAGACATGCGCGGTCAGTGAGTGCAGGGATGACTCTACTGAAGACATACGTTGATGGCGTGAGCCGGCGTCAAATCAGACCACTTTAGATAATAAGTGTTGAGTAGATAATAGAAGTGATGTCTTGTCGGGAGTAATCGCTACACTTTACACTGTACGACCCAGAACAAGCTCTAAAAGCTAAAGCCGCTAGGACATGATACGAAGAAAACAAGCACGAGTCGCCAGTGCTACAGGGCTATCCCAAAACCAACGACATACCTTCGTCAACAACAGGACTGTCTTCTGCGTAGATATATATATATACCCTGCTGGGAGTGTACATACAGTGCAATGAATGGATTCTGTCAGAAAGCAGGAATGGTCTTTGCATAACCTGCCAGGGATAAGGAATGGTCTTTGGGATCAGGGATGGTCTTTGCATAACCTGCCAGGGATCAGGGATGTTCTTTGGGATCAGGGACGGTCTTTGCATGACCTGCCAGGGATCAGTGATGGTCTTTGCATAAATTGCCAAGGATCAGGGATGGGCTTTACATAACCTGCCAGGGATCAGGGATGGTCTTTGCATAACCTGTCAGGGATCAGGTATGGTCTTTGCATAACCTGTCAGGGATCAGGGATGGATAACGCCTTGGTCCCCTATTGTTAGCTTTGCTTTCACATGAGTTACAAGGCCAATAGCCTTAAGCTGTATTGACAGGTGTTTGTCAGGAATGTGCCGTATGCAGGGAATAGTGGCTGCTAAAAATGATAACAAAACGGAAAGCGTTCTTCTGAGGTAGTCCAAATTGACAAGAGGCCGTATTTCACTTGTTACGTGTGACCATTTGCCTGGCTATCACACTATCGTCGCTGCTCTGGTATTACTCTCTATGCTGTATGTCGTTAATTATATTGTATGAATTCATATACCTGGATTATCCTGGTGGAGCCCTGGTCCCTGCTGGTGGACTAAGCATCCCCGAGCTCTGGTCCCTGCTGGTGGACTAAGCATCCCCGAGCCCTGGTCCCTGCTGGTGGACTAAGCATCCCCGAGCCCTGGTCCCTTTGTATTGTTTTAATGTGATTGTATGTTGAATGTGATGACAACATAGTGTCTTGAGTAATTCTAGACCAGTGATGTCTAATAAATTGCAATTAACATCATTGCATTTGTTTACCTAATTCCGCTTAAGCCACGGTGCTAGAGGACATGTAAATTGCTACTATTGAGGCATTTACATGGACAGTTAAAATAAAACCTTGACTGAGGTAACCTGGTATTTCCCCAATCAGATCTATGCCAACGATTTCCCCACATCTAGTCACATCATTCTAACAGCGACAGGATATTAATTCGCACTGATAACTTAAGCTGGTAAGATTAAACATCGAATCAGTTTTAATTAAATGTTCAGCCTGATTTTAGTTTATCACCAGTACATTGACGGAACCCTGTGGTTATGCCCTGACTGTTGTACTACACGCAAGGCTGACATCCGGTAGATATTCAAAATGTGACGATGTGAAGTTACAAGCTGCTTTCATTAACACAGACTGGCTTAAAACAACCTAAGGTTGACATCACAAGTCAAAACAAAAATACGCATCAATCCCACATTTTCTCCTAAGGTTACAATTTGGTGACGAGTTTAATCCTAGCCGGGTGACCCCGCATACCAACATTATGCTCTGTGAAGTAGATTGTAACTTCAATGGGGACATTTTGTTTAGATATATGTTGGCACGGTAGCTCCAATCAATTTGTCTGAGCCTACAATAGATTTCTGAAACCAATTCCCGAAAACTAGCAGTTCTTTTCCACAAATTTCTTTGAATAATCAGAGATGACCATTCACTTTTATTTAAAATTAATCCATCCGCAGATGTCAAGACAGATTCATTAATGTAAATGTGTGACGTGTTTAAAGTTGAATGCTATAGTGTTAATAATAATGTTAATGACCAACAACATTTAAAAAATCCATGAGAGACGGGACAAGCCGTTCTCATAGTCCTGTTTTCAACTGGGACTGTTTTTGTCGGAAATACAAATGGTAGTCAATGGCTATCAACAACAGTTATCACCTCTTGTTCTTACCTGTACAAATGACGTCATGTTGTGTCTTGCAAAGCTGTAATTCTCCCTTTATATCGTGTTAATCGTTGCTGATTCGGTGCCTTCAGGGCAGACATGCGCTACAAGATTCATCGCGGCTGTATGGACTGATTGTAATATAAATATAATAGACTACAGCATAGAAAGACAGCAAAACGAGACCAACGACAAATCGGCAAATGGTCACTCGTAACCGGTGAAACACGGCCTCTTGTCATTTTACCTGAGCTTGGGTTTTATTCTTTGCATTGTTTTAATGTATCTTAATGGTTATGACAGCACCGCATTTTGAGTACTTCTAGATCACTGAAGTCAGTACATTTTACCTGTTTCTGCTGACACTAGGGTGCTAGAGGGCATGTCATTGGCTACAGTTTAAGCGTTCACATAAACTTCTAGAATAAAATTCTAACTCAGGTAAATTAACGGCCGCATTTCTCCAGATGTAAAAACGTAGTTTGACACTTGTCACACTGTTGTCAGTGCTCTAGTTTTACTCTTTATGGTGTAAATCTATTGTTATATCTAACTGTTCCTGTATTTATTTATCTATTTATTTATTTATTTATTTGATCGGCGTTTTACGCCGTTCTCAAGAAAATTTCACTTATAAGACGGCGACCAGCGTTATGGTGTTGGAAACTGGGTAGAGCCCGGGGAAACCCTCTACCATGCGCGTACTGTTCTTCTAATTGCTTAAATAGTAACCATTTACACGCCCTTTGCACTACGGTTTAGGCAAGATTCGGTAAAAAGAAAGATTTAGTGATTTTGTTTACAATTTAATAGATTTATCTCAGCTGATGGAAGACTATGCGCACAACATCTTGATCCTGTGCTGTGCAGTACCAAAACGTAAACATTGTGGAGAGGTTTTTAATTTTGTCTTAAGTCAGAAATAGTTTTGCGGAATCGGCCACCGTACCACACCAAAAAAAAAAAAATAAGTAAAGCAAGACAGTAAGCTAACAGAACTAACGAATGTTACTGTACCAGTACATGGATTGCGCATTTTTGGCAACCCAAACAATTTCTAGATTTCATTTCGCCTAATAAACACGACAAGCCTTCATTAGAAGATCATAATACCAGTGCTTTCTTCCTACCACTAAGACAGCTGCATCAGTGGTGTGAAATTTTAGAAGAAAAGTCTGTGATTTAGATCTGCCAGTCTGAGGGAATTATCCCGAGGTAACCCGTGACGTAGCACTATAATGACGTCGATTTAAGTTCTCGCATTTAAGTTCACTGCGATTAGCTTCCGGCAAACTAGGCAATCCTGGACTGATGCTATTGTTGTGACCGTCCTGATAAGACTATCCGCACCTCTCTTTATGCTAGAACCGCTCAAACGTCTGAACTCAAACCATAGAAATTCAGAGCTAAAGAGATGCGCCCATTTTCTTTGGAAATCCACTGTGGAATCAGGAGAATTTAGATTAAAAAACGGAAATTTCTCATGCCACGCTTCAAAAGCACCTATCATTTACGGAAAGTAGATAGCAACTTAAAAATAGCATTACCACATCAAACGACTACAGCAGAATGTTAATATGAAGATTTATATCTGAGTTATATTCTAGATTTCGTTTTAAGCCTTGATGTGTTGTGGGTGTGCCTTTTGTGCCTTTTTAATTTGTTTTTTAGCACTACCCTTTTATGTATCGTCCATTCTTCCATACTGCTCACAGTGCGAGGTTTCAGCGACCGTAATTCTCGTCCAGGCTTCCATACTGCTCATAGTGCGAGGTTTCAGCGACCACAATTCTCGTCCAGGCTTCCATACTGCTCACAGTGCGTGGTTTGAGCGACCGCAATTCTCGGCCACGCTTCCATACTGCTCACAGTGCAGGTTTCAGCGCCCGCAATTCTCGCCCAGGCTTCCATCTAGTTACAATCCAGATTGCAGCGACCGCAATTTTCGGCCACGCTTCCATACTGCTTACAGTGCAGGTTTCAGCGACCGCAATTCTCTGCCAAGCTTCCATACTCCTCACAGTGCAGGTTGCAGCGACCGCCATTCTCGCCCAGGCTTCCATCTACTTACAATCCAGGTTGCAGCGACCGCAATTCTCTGCCACGCTTCCATACTCCTCACAGCGGAGGCATCATCAACATTAGTAATGAATGCCACTTGTTTTATCTGAATCGCTTTTTATCCAGAAGCAGTAACTGACTACTCTGACCCGTTTTACGAAGCAGCTGGAACTTGATCTTGTGTGGAAATACTCATGACAGTGGTACGACGTTAAACCCCAAGCACTCTTTCACTCACTCATGACAGTGTGTAGCGAGGGCATAAGTGATCACGGTAAATGATCGAACAGGCGACATTATGGGAGGGAAGGGGGGGGGGGAGTTCGCACCAAAAAGCCAAATATTTTTCACATTGCGTGCAGTTTCTGTATCAAAGTTGGGCCAAACAAATTTAACAAAAAAACTGAATGATTTGAAAGGCATAGGGAACAGAAAATGATGTATATATCAGATGAAATGCCACTGCTAAGGAAAATAGGTCGATTTATCTTTTTTTAAATATTCTAATCCAAATGAGTAAAATGGTTCTAAAACATCAGCTTCTACGATTTTCTGTAATGATCCAGAGTGTGTCAGTGATGTCACATCCATATTTTAACTAGAAGTAATTCGTTTCAAGGTCCATTCGGCAAATTCGTTTATAGACATATAATCACTTTGAATAATAATATCTAACAGCGGACCCCAATGTTTTTTTTTTTGGTTAAAAAATGCCACAGTAAAACACAAAGTTTCAAAAGCATTCTAATAGGTTGAAAATTATTTTTAAAAGTAAATCAAAGTTTTTTATGGGCAGTGTGTAATGGTCTTTATCTGACATATACTTTACGTTAATGTTTTTTTTTCTTTCTTCTTTTTTTTTTGGCCTTTAACATTAAACAAAAACATAACACCACTAGGGCATATCCACAGGAGTGATTGAAGTGTGTAACATTGTCGTAGCGACGCCTAAACGCTTCATCATTGCATAAACTGGCGTATTCAACCAACCAAGATAGAGCTAGAGTTTTTAGGTAATGGAGATTTAGTGTGGTGAGGATATGGATTTCTATCCTGTTCAGGGTTGCCTGCATGCAAGTATGTGTAATGTCAATAAGACCCTACCAATTACCTCCCTTTGAGGCCACTCTCCTTTTTAATCGACACAAAGCTTTTTTAGGAGTAACCTGTGGTTAGGGGCGACGTCAGAAAATGGTTAATGACAAGTTTCGGAGTTTGAGCAGACATCTTCCATCTTGTCTCCGAGATTGGTCCCCGTTATGAGCTGCAATGGCACGAGTTTACTAACGGTGTCCAGTCCTGTGGCTATATGCTGTCATCCAGTCAGATCCTTTCACACCGACATTCCACACTGGCAATCAAGTTCCTATCGCTATTCTCCGCAATTTTGGAGACGAACTTGCCAAGGTTATGTAAGGACCATCTCTGAACTCCGGCAGCATTTATCCTTGAGCTGTAAGCCCTCGTCTATGTAACGTGTTCACGTCACACTGGGGGCGATTTATCATCGTTTCTTCACCCACCGTGTCCAGACGGATCTATCAAAATCTTTTGTGGTCATGACAGCCGATGTATAACTTACAATTTCATCTCTAAAGATCCCCTTGCACCAGTAATTCCCAAAACGTGTCCTCGGTATATCGACAGATGAGCCCGAAGTCTCACACGACAGCAGAAAACACTTCACGATTCTGAAAGGTACTAATCTCTGTAGAGGTTTTCAATTTGCACAACTTGTGTAGATGATCAGATGTCTTCTGTTTATGTACATTATATAAAGAGTATGCGTGTTCTTTCATTTATTCATTTAACATTTATCATAAGATTCCCATTCGTCTCCGTGATCTCCTCTGACACCGTCTTGCAGAGAGGCTATTATAGTAATTTTATTCATTAAATGTCGCCACCATATGTGACACAGACAGCATATATGCTTACGAAGCGACATCCGCGTATACGGACTTTCATGGGCTCGCAGAATCTCATGCTCATGAGTTCCACGACAAAGGTTGAAGAGAAGATTATTTTTGTTCATCATTTAACAAGACATTGTGTCATTCAGTGACATTTGTTGCACAGCACTAGCACTAGCACTAGCATTTTCGCAGCACTAGCACTTGCACAGCACTAGCACTTGCTCAGCATTAGCACTTGCACAGCACTATATCCTGTACATTTGACATATCCATAATGGTGACAACTTTTCATATAACCATATATACAAATGAATAGTGTTAGTAAGAATGTAAGAAAAGATAACAAAAATATCTTGGCAAAGTTTTAAAATGTGTCCAATATTACACGAACGTATTTTTGTGTTTTAAGAATAAAGATATTTTGATTGTTTTAGAAAGAAAAACGGCCCTTAAATTTGTCCGTCCGCTTTTAAAGAGTCAGATGACGAAAACTGGATGAATGTTTGAACAATCAAACGAAACGTGATGTATTAAGAGTCCATGCTTTTCAATTAACCTTGAAAATAAATTATCTTCCCGTCAATGTTTTTCAGGCAGAAAACCGTTTTAAATTGTTTATTTATTTCATTAATGTAACAGTCAAGAATTGTTTCTTAGTACGCCAACGGTCAGTTTTATGGGTGGAGAAAAGACGAGTGTCCGCCTGAAATATCTCCCCACTGAAATAATTCATGTATTTCTTCATTTGATCATTTGATCGGTGTTTTACGCCGTACTCAAGAATATTTCACTTATACCCGTATTATGGTGGAAGGAAACCTGGGGGAACCCACCACCTACGCCGTGTGTCAGAAGTTAAGTATCACCTTTTCCTCGTTATCACACTGTCATACATGCTCTGGTTTTACTGTCTAGGCTGTAAGTCTTTTATTGTATCCTATATAACTAATTCGACCCAGTTACTGGTAAGTCTTAGCTGGGTCATCCAGTGGAATCTCTCAACACATACCTTCCTCGTCATTTTGTCGCTAACTTAGTCTCCCAAAATTTGACATTTTCGCAGTTTATTCCAGTTTTCCTCTACGGGATTTCCTTGCATTGAACAGCTGATAGCTGATTGCAGGAATTGAAGCCAGCATGACCTGGACTTGAACTCACAGCGACCGCATTGGTGAGAGGCCCATGTGTGATTACGCTGCTCTAGTACCCTAATCAACAGAGTCAAGGAAGCCCCTGCAGGAATTGAAAGAACTAAAGTGGCGCATGACACACGTTATTTAGAAATGGTTGCCGTACAATATCATATCAGTGCATTTTATTTATTCATTGAGAAAAAAGGTAAAGAATAATTAGCGTTTCCAGGAACATTCAGCAAAATCTATTTATATTCTAAGCATGCTGAGCTTAACATTGCCGAGAGGCTTTTTACGAAAGGATAAATGATAGCGAATATAAAAACTCACAATCTGCATTCTGGGTTTTGGCAACAACGGATATGATATAATATTAATAATGGCAAATCAATTAGCGGCTAGGAATTTGTAAGCGTTATTTTGTAGCAGTGAATCCTCTATCGATGTATGAAACCCGTTTGCGTGATGTCAACAAT
Source organism: Liolophura sinensis (assembly GCF_032854445.1). Lineage (NCBI taxonomy): Eukaryota > Metazoa > Mollusca > Polyplacophora > Chitonida > Chitonidae > Liolophura > Liolophura sinensis. The sequence goes on along the minus strand of NC_088305.1, from coordinate 20,538,862 downwards.
TAATGTTTTACAACATTCATGAATATTTAATCATTTGCAGAGGGGTATTTCCTGCTAATTATGGCCTTTTCGTATTCACAGCTGGTCGCCAGACCCAGCTTCATTAATGTCTATACAAATCCATATACATTCCCAGCATTATGACCTGATGTTGATCAATGACTATAAATTTTGGTGAGTTCGTAAGGCAGATATACTCTTGGTGCAATGTCAGAATCCTGTATTAAAGTAGTCACGAAGGCAAGTAAAAAAATGATATATTGTTTAGGAACTTGAGCCAAATAATGAAATTTCTGACTACGTAAAAGTTTACGTCTAATGTCTCTAATTTTTCAGAGCTTACATCTGTCCCCTTGAGTTATTGCTCGTCTGTCGGCTTAAATTATGCAATATGGAGTTGTAAAGTATCCCAGTTACGATTCAACCTTTCATTTGGTTAAGCGTTTTATCACTTTTGACTGGATATTTAATTTTGTTTTTATCGAACGCCTTACAGAATATTTCCCCTTTTATGACGGATGAAATGCGTAACGACTTCGCACAGCACAGTATGTGGAGGAAAAAACATGGAATTTCACATTTTTGTGGTAAATGCGCGTTATCTTCCCTAGGCACTACCCTTGGATGAATCAACAAAACAGAAGTGGCCTACGGCTATTATCTGGCCACTACTTGGCCATTTTCTGTCCGGCCTCAGATCTGTGCGTCACTTCTCACATTTGCAAACTGCGAAACACAGCCCTCGCGTCTCTCTTTGAAAATGCGAGTAAAACTCCAGTGAGGCGCGTATTCAGCTCACGACATTCAAAAGATTTAAGTCCGTTGTATTTTGTTTATCGCAAACCATGAAATTCAGAGCAATGTTATGCTCGCCAGAAACCTATACCTGTAATTGAGAGGAGTGCATGACATTACAGCAAGCAATTATCAGTTTGTCCCCAATTAATGGTTTCTAGACAGATTCAAAGAATTTTAAAGCAGTGTAATTTTATTACCAGAAAAAACGACATATTCTCTCCCATTTCCAAGAATTAGATCAAATCGATGTTCACGCTTGTTTAAATATATTTTCCCCCTTTTTGATTTTGTGCAAGAAAATCTCACTTTTATTTTTTATTTGTGCCCAGAGTATTTTTGCTTATACGACGACTGTCTGGCTTATGTGTATAACTATCAACAATATGTGTGACAATCTTTCTAAGTCCTAAGTCTCCTGCAGGGACATATTTACTGTGGAGAGAGAATAAAACCTTTGTCTACTGAGCGGGCTGAGTTCTTGTGGCCTAAGATACCTCAGCACATTAACACTGTTAACACTGACGACGCATCTGAGGACGCTGAAGCAATCCTTCCATTTATTTATTTGATTGGTCTTTTACGCCGTATTCATTATGGTGAGAGGAAACGAGAGATAGGTACAGATGGCCATCAGCCTATACCATATATAAAGGTGCTACCTATTGATATTATTACTACGCCTTTTTCTTTAGACAGGGATAATACATGAGTTTGGTAATAGGATATCCGCCTTAATGATTCAAAGCCAGGCTAGTCGATCGCTTAGCCAGAGAAATGCCCGCGTTGACAAGGGTTGATTACGTCTGGGTCATTACTGGACCACTTAGGTCAATGGCAGTGCGGCCATTTGTCCCAGAAGGGTAGAATCGTTGGCTTGCCAGAAATGTGAAACTGTCTCGTTCTGTAATCGCTCATCTGTCACCTGAAACGCTGCAATATCGAGTTGTACAATAAGTCGTCAGTTAAGAATAAAGCTAGTCTTCGAAAATCAATGAAATGATTCTCTCCGCTTCCCAAAATATGGTGTTTTAACTACATGTGTAACGACACGACGCCAAATCTGCCACCTGCTTCTCTGGTCTCCGAAGTTTACGTCAGCTTACACTAATTTGTTCTAGCTTACTTTAGATGTAAACAAGTCTGGATAGAATCGTAACAAAAAAGAGAATATCGTCTTTACATTTCTTCAACGAAATACCATTTACAGCGGGATGTATGGCTTATATATATATATATATATATATATATATATATATATACAGGGTGTCCCAGCAGTCGCGCACCATCCAGGTTGAGATTGTCCTACAGTTTGTGTTCTTTTCTTAGAACACCAAGCTAATGTCGATCTTGCCAACTACAACGGGTTTTATTTAATACATATAGTCTTCAAGGAACGTCAGCACACAGCTGTGTTCATGGATATTGAAGTCAGTGTGATTGATATTACTGGAAAAACACAGACTGAACAGAATTGTCCAAAATTGGCAATAAATCTCCAGAACACGCACCTTTCCAAATGATTAGCTCTTAAAGCGTGTTGCGGATATCACCATGGTAACGGGTTTCTCTATTTATAACCATTTCCTTTAAAAAACAAAATGTACCAATGACAATTTCCCATCCCCCCCCCCCCCCCCCCCATACACACACACAACCAACTTCACCACCCCATTAAGTTGGGTTTGTGAGAATTAAATTGTAATCATTTCCGCTGTTGCCAGAACGAACAAGGCCACGGCGTGCTCGTGCGTTAATGTTAACCATTTTCTGTTACTTCATACCCTCTATTTTCAGGATCAAAAAAATCTACACAATTTACGACTCGAAATGATTAGAATATATCAATATATGCAATGATTGACGGCGCGCTGTAAATAGGCGCTTGTAACAATTATCATTATTCCGTGGGTTCTGTATCACTGAAAAAACAACGTGTACTAATTTGATTTTGTACGGTGGCCTGTTCTAGCCACTTGTAATAATCTGTTACCCCTGGGAAAAACTGTCATCCACTGTGTGCAATGCCAAGAAATAACAGTCTAATAACAGAAATGAAAACTAATAAAAAGTAAATTTCTTTTCATAATCACCTTTTCGGAAGCTCAATAAAGAGCATGAAACAAATTCAAGAATTTCTGGACAACAGAAGGATTTTATTTTAACCTGAGCCTTCTATGTCCGATTATAACGGCAAATCCTGGGTTTCAATCTCCATCCATCAAAATCAAAGCTTTGATGTCGATGACTTCTGTTTAATATTCTACAATGTGTCAAGATATGACACAAGCTATTGGTAACATGAAACCTGTCAACATAAAAAAGGGCTACAAAACAACACTGTTGGGCGAATCCTATGGCTTCAGCACTGTGGTATCAGCAACACTGACGTCGCTGATCCAGTCTTATTCTCTGTGCTGTACGTCTGATAAGTGTAAGTATGAGGCACCGTTCGGCCTTACCACAACATGTCTGCATTTCAGAGTATAGAACACCACACATTTAGGTCAAATACAATACACGTTCAGGCCAAGCAACATCACACGTTCAGGTCAAGTAACATCACACGTTCAGGTCAAGTAACATTTCACGTTCAGGTCAAGCAACATCACACGTTCAGGTCGAGTAACATTTCACGTTCAGGTCAAACAACATTACACATTCAGGTGAAATAGCAATACACGTTCAGGTCAGCTTAAGCAATACTACATTTATTTATTTATTTAAGGCCAATGCTAATCAGATCGGTGTAATTGTAATCTGACTGGTAGATAGAGGGTCGCGTCTGAGGTCTTCGACATAGCGTTCCGGTGTAGCAGCTCCTTAAATTTGTTAAACGTGAGCTTGCATGATTCGAGAAGACTACATCATCTTGTCAAAGCTACATCATAGTATACTAAATACCAGGCTCGGGCAGTCTGCTGATTGGTGTTGATCTGGGGATGACAATTTAGCTGAATTAGTGGTTGGATAGAATAGCAAGCTAGTAATCTAAGTGAATATACAGTCTCCGCCTTCAATCAGATAAAGGTCAAAGTGAGGCCTAACGTATCAACTCTCTCCATTTGGCTGTAACCTGTCCGTGAAAAGCATTCCTTGCTTACGTCGCCTATTAGTGAAATTCGAATTTGTTATTGTTGCATTTTTTACTATTTACATGATTTATTGGCTTTTTTGTCCTTAAATTTATGACTAGATACAAAGAAATTAACACCATACAAAAACGTTACCCAACAACAGGAACCCTCCGAATTCTTAACGATTCAAAGATAAACCTCTGTATAACCCCTAGACCACTGCCCGTCTCCCAGATCTGCAAAATTTGTGGTACTATTTTCGAGTACATGTACCATTAGACCATCGGTTCCTTGAAGTACCACCTATTTCCGTTATATGCGCGCGCGTATGTTTGTCTTTACCGGGAACAGATGAGGAATAAGTACATCTAGTCTTAATTGAGACGGGAAGAGGATTACAGAATCAATACCACGTGACTGGGAACTTCAACAAGAACTTGGTCAAACAACTGGAATTGCTTTTCCATCCTGGGGAAACGTGATCGGTTTTGAATGGGTTAAAATGACCTGATGGAGCTAACGACACCGCCGTTAAATTGACCAAATGTTTGGCTAGACTCAGAGCTTTACGCCTCTACAAAGAGATTTTACTAATAAGACTACAGGAATGAACAGAACCGAAAAAGAGAACTCAGGAGACACCTGATTGGTTTTGGCACGTGTCTTTGTTTACAATGGAGATCAGAGATACGAGTGAGCACATATCACGCCGCGAAGTTAACTGATGACATGTGTATGTTAATATCGGAACTATTTTTGTTCTTCTGTTACGTGACTGTCCGAGAGTAAGTTTCCAGGTAAAGCCGGCGAAACAGTTGCGTGACCAAGAAGTCCAAAGCCCTGAACCTGTCTTGAATACGCATTTCAAATAGTCGCAGAGTGGGGTAACTCTGATTTTAAGCAATGCAGGGCTTTGCATGAGTTAGACTGAAAAATTAATCATTTAATTTTAACAGAAAGTTGCTGAGAGGTTTTCTGTCATTGCAGCAGATTGTTTCGTTAAATGTCACTCACATATTCTATTAATTCAACACAAAGATTCTATTAGACTAACATGATTTTATATTGAATATGAGAGACTATTATGTTATAAAAACAGAGTACATTCTAGCATTACTCCAACAACAGACAGTTAAAAGTAACAGATTAATTCTACTCAGCTGACCCTATATTTAATTTCTTCGACACCACCGCTAGCGATGCTAACCTTAAAAATATGTGCACGACATGATTGTAAATTCCAAACTGGTATTCGGGTTCTTTTCGGTTCACCGTGCAGCTATACCGTTACTTGTGCCGGTCATGATTGTGAATTTCAAACTGGTGTTCCGCTCTATTGGACCGGATATGCAGGTGCATTTCAAACTTTCTATTGCGAAGCTGTCTGGGTGATGTTGGAATGCATTCTGTTATTATAATGTAACAATATGCCATGCATATACAACGTAATACTCCGATAGTCCAGCACAATATTGATGTTAAATAAATAGAATATGCATGCTATATTTATCACAATAACCTGCTACAATGACAGATTAATATGCTGTAGTAACAGAATACATTTTATCATCACTCAGACAACAGACTTTCTGTTAAATTTAACAGATTGTTTTTTTTCTTCTGTTGTTGTTGTTGTTTTTGGAGAGTGGTTCGATCAAGTATACTGTATGACGTATATATGGGTTATAAATAAGCAATGCCTAAACGTGATACAATGTTCGTGAAAATATGGCAACATGAAAGTTTTTTTTTTAAGTTTTATTATGTCTGATAAATAATGATAACATAATAATTTAATAAAAAGTCTGGGAAATGCTGGAATGTATTCTGTTATTGTAGCAGATTAAGCTTTTAAATAGCACTAAAAGTCTTATTAAGCCAATATAAAGATTGTATTGGGCTAACAGGATAATGTGTTGAATACGAGACAGAATACATTCTAGCATCACTCCTGCAAACAACAGACTCTCTGTTAAAATTAACAGATTATGTTTTGAATGTATATGCATATCCCAGTAAAGCATGTTCAGTAGTATAGAATTAAACCGGCCTGGACTACATGACAGTACAGTTTTACATTTATCAAATTGCTCTGAGCCCGACCGTGCCGTTGTTGAGATCGGATAAATCTTGTCTTATTAGCTTGCTGCTGAACAGGGCACGTTAGTTTACTGCCTGGGGGTGTACATAATAGGCAAGGTCAATGCGAAGTGGGGTCGCCCAACCAAATGCATGTATACCGTGCACTTACGAATAAAGCAGGTTTCCGTTAATAAGAAAAGCATTTAGCGATCCATTTAAACCTGCATAAAAACGCAACAATACATGGGACATGGATTGAGACTTTCCCAGGGAGGAAAGTTAATGAATTCCCCAACCTCCTGTAGGACCTAACCTCAAAGGTTAGACCCAGATTAGAAGGTGTGACCAGAATGAAAAGCACATTGTAAACATTAGCCATTAGATCACATTTGAACTGCAGACATCAAGCCGCGTTCAGACGGTATGTTCGATTGCCAGTCGACCCGATGAATTCGATTAGACCTAGTCCACTAAAAAGGGCATGCGCATCTCTTTCATTCCACTGTAGTTTTCGACAAATCGTATAATTTGAACGCGGCTTATTAATTACACTTTACCTGTATTTAATTATTTATTTATCTAACCTGTGCTTTACGCCGTTATATTTACTTATCCTATATATTTTAATGCGACGAGTAAATGCGACAAATCACATCTTGTGAACACGGACTGTGAACTATCTCCGAGACTCTACGGTGACTGATTGCAGCCACACATCTTTCACGCATAGCAAAAAGTAAATCCAAAAAACACTGAATTAAGCATCAGTAGAAAGACCAGGTGTATTCAGGCACAGTTTCGAATGGTTCTTTTCCTAGAAATTGCTTCAGTTCATTTTTGTAGCTCGTCTTTTTTTCAGACAGTGGTTCTCAAAGATACCCCTTTTCTGCAGTTTGAATACCTGGACTATTAGTCACCACTTACAAGTGAAGTTGATGTAAACTGCATCAAAAACTATTAATTATACACAAATCTACTTCAAGTCAAGGTAGACGGAAAAGTAGATTTGATTTAAAGAGGGCAAGGGATTTTGACAACTTACAACACATATAGGAATTTTTACATGTTAAATGATGATTTCCTCTTATGCATGGCTAAGCCTTGAAAGCCAGATCAAAAAGATCACACTGTAGAATTATTTGATCTTTGCCTATGTGGTATTTCTGAGAATTTCGTTTAAAAATAATGGATAAATTTATTAAAAGGGCCATCACACATTCATACAGATAAATCTCATATGTAAAGGAAAAAACAAGAATACGTCATCGAAAACGATGAAAGTATAGATAAGACACAGGATCGGAAGTAATGAAAGACAAGAAAGGAAAAGTCAAACACCTACCATACATATTACAGGAAAACACTAGAAAATCCGCCAACAACAAACAGACCAACGAAAAGGAAAAGATAAGAAAAGCCGTCAGTATGGAATTTATCAGTGAAAACATTAAAGGATAAAACAAAGAAAATCGTCAACATCAAAAACACTATCGAAAACGATCAAAGAACAAGAACTGAGATGGTTTCAAAATGAAACAAAACGCCCAAACACATTAAACCAAAAGTCTAGAAAAAAACGACCACTTCAAAAACACAACGGAAAGCAATAATAAGAAAAGCCGTCAAGCATTAAAGGAAAAAACAAAAAAGCAATCAAACCTGAAGGAAAAGTCAAGACAAGCCGCCAGTCACAAGGAAAAAGACAAAAAAAGCCGTCAAGCATTGAAGGAAAAGGCTAGAAAAGCATTAAAAGATTAGACAGGAAAATCATTTGAAAAAAAGACAGCGAAAGGAAATAGTTTCTTATCATTAGAGAAACGCGTACAACTGACAACTGTATCAAAAAATACCTTCACTTCATACCTTCACTTTTAAAGCTACAAGTACTAGTGACCATTACAATGTATTGACGCAACGGTGACGTCACCCATGTTCCTTAAGGTAAAATATGTTCTCCAATGACTATCTCGGAATTCAGATGTTTTAATTTCTTAATTCTAATTCTGTACACAAACTCTTAAACAATGAGTGAAGTTATTTTATGACATAGTTTCAGTTTGTGTGTCTGACTGAGTTAGTGATTAACTGAATGGTCTAGTTCAAGAATGTTTCTCTTACATGACAGCAGTCGGGTTCATGGTCGGACGAAACTGGAGTGCCCGGTATAAACCAATGGCCTTTGTAATGTACACGACAAACCTCTTGACTTAAATTCGTGGGAGAAATTACTATTATTTTGTCCCTTGCTCACAGACTGGCCAAAACTCTCCAGTATTTTCTTTTGAACTGTCCTTGTTTGAGTGTGTTTCTTTAAAACCTCGTTAATATTTGAGATTTTGAGTAAACCTGATAAACGACGCATCATCGGCAAGTAACAGATGAACTTTTCCCCAGTTCTTTGGGAACAGGGGTATCTCCATCGAAAGTTAGACTGGGCCAAAGGAATCGCGATTGTCTATCTAAACCCCAAAAGACGTGAGAGTGTGAGAAAGCACAAAATCCCTGTCTGTCCAAGACAGGGTGTGAACCCTCAGCTCCAGTGTCCTAGCGTTTGAAAGAGTCTTAACAATTCAGCCAACGCCATGCATCATCCTTCATGAAATAATTTATTATTTGATTGGTGTTTTACTCCGTACTCAAGAATATTTCACTTATACGACGCCAGCCAGCATTATGGTAGGAGGAAACCAGGCAAAACCCGGGGGAAACCCACGACCATCCGCAGGTTGCTGGTAGACCTCCCCACGCCGGAGAGGAGGAGAGCATGAGCTGGACTTGAACTCACAGCGACCGAATTGGTAAGAGGCTCATGGGTTAGCGCGATAACCAACTGAGCCACGGATACCTCCTCATGAAATAATGAAAGTGTCTTTCACAACAAAGTTTTTCAGGTACGGTGTATTTATATTGCAAAGCGCCATGCCTTCTTCATCACTGTCTCGGTTTATGTGTTGTAGGCCACGCATGCGTGTTATGTCATGATTAAGGAATCAGTAATAATGGCTTCCTGCCATCTCGGTAATATTGCAGCCATACCGTCATGGTTACAAGGAAAAGTGTTAATAACATCGTGGGTGAATCAAATTGACATCAGCGATTCCATTATAAAGTGCAAATGTCTCCCCTTTCGAATTTAATACAGATCGCTGGTGACGCATGCGTGCTTGTGTCCAAAATAATTAAGGCAATGTTTACAGAAAACTGACTGGCCTTTCCCACGCCTGATCATTCCGCAAGAAAAAAAGAGAAATTTATAGACAACTCATTTGCCCTTTTGTGGGCCTGATCATTGGACAGAAAAAAAGGAAATTTATCGAATGAAAGTGACTGATGTGCCGTTCTGTATAGGCTATTCGACAGAAAAAAAGAAAATTTAAAATCAGGCTCGGTATTTATGGCATACAATCTGGGTGCTGAAAGATTTGCTTACACACGCGTCAATTTGTCCATCCCCTAGTTGGCCGCACTTTAGGGGTTGGTCAACTTCACACCTGCCTTCATTTGACTATAATTTACTATAATTCTGTTATGCTGATGGCTGTTTGAATCGAGAAATTAAATAAACGAAACGCTTAATGGTAACTGAAGGAAGCCAAATATGTTTACCAAAACCTTAATTTTGTTTAAGCAGATTTAGATGAAGCTTTGAAAGTACCTGAAAATCAAGTTTATGTTCAAATATACTTAATCCTCACGCAACATTTGCGAATGTTTTCTCTTGGATAAAAGACATAGCAGGGGTCACCATGAACGAAATTATTTAGATGGTGCCCAACTCAATCATCTCTAAATGCATAGATCGTCAATTTTCTTTACTTTTTTTACGTTCTAGCACCGAATTTTGTTGTGATAAGGGAATTGCTATTCTGACATCGGCAAATCTTGCTTTCACCAACAAATTTTCCCATGAATTAAACTACATACTGTACGCACCTTGCAAAATTATGAACGTGTCTTAATCAACTCCAGTAGTATAGTTGGGAGCTTTTGTGTCCGATTGAGGAGGTGGTTGAGGAGGTGGCGGTGTGTCGTTGAGTCCGCGCTCCCATGAATGAGGCGCATGCACCTGACGTCAGCACTAGCGCGTGATGTGTGCGCCAAAAGACCAATGAACTCCTACAGCTCCATGTCGCGCCAAAACTAACCCATGGGTGACATCCATGTCGCCCCAAAGCTGGTGTCACGCCTTAGAGCAACTCGTGTCACGCGACGTCGCGCGTGTGAGCTGTTGAGGAGCAGTTGGGGGGGAGCAAGTGCGTTGAAGTCCGCGCTGCGCTTGCAAGGCGATGAGGAGCCCAACTCCTTCAGCTCCTTCCCGCCAAATTGGACCCATGGGTGACCACGCAGTCTTAGAGCGAGCGAGGTGCGCTCACAGCAGAATTTTGTTGGCGTCCGCGCTGTGCAACCCATGAGCGAGGAGCCTGACCAACATATGACCCCCTCACCCCCCCCCCCCCCCCCACCCCGCCAAGCGTGTCGTTCTCGACGGGGAGGGTTGGGCTAGGTTGAAGGCATTGGATGCGGATATCTCCGAGGCGGGCTTGACGGTGCGTCAGCCGTTATCTGACGACTGGTGTCTCTCCACTCTGACCACCCCTGACAGCGACATGCTCGTGAACGTGAAGAAATGAAAAGCATACCGACCCGACGGTCCGCTCTACCCGACCAAAGAAGGTGTGATCCTCAACTACCTCACCCACTGGCGAAACCTGCTAGATATCACCGTCATGTCATTCCTATACATTCGTATACCATTCGTAGTCCATAAAGGGCGTTACAAGTCGATAATCGCAAGATCCATTTCCAAAACAACGTTTAACACTAGCTCCCAAAGACAAAGGTAAGAAATTATACAAATAGGAAATAAAGCCGGCAACACACAAGAGAGAAGCGGTCATCAGTTTTCAATGATGCCGGGCAGACAGTGGATATTCCAGGCATGAATTCCATATCAAAGTCCAAATTCGGAGTCCATGAATGAGTTCCATGTCAAATAATAACTAAACAAGGTATCTCAGTCGCGCTTTGATTGCAACTGTTCATAAAGGTATCATGTAGATGCAAAGAGCATGGCTGCCTTTACGGCCCCTAGTCCCAGGTAAAGCGGTATTAGATACAGTTCGAAAATGACCAGCGTTACAGACCTTAACCGAACAGATTGTGAATCAATAGTAAGGGACGATTACGTCTTTCCCGGACATCGACATGTTGCTGGTGGCAGCCGAAGAAGAGGCCGTCGGCACCGGCGGCGGCGTGGGTCTCCACCCCGGATCCTACAGTTGCAGTGCATAGCACACCAGGGCGCAATCGACGAGACTTCCCTTTCCACCTTGCTGCAAGACCGAGAGCTGGCCGTCAGCATCGTGGACGAGGTCCGTACCCGTTACCTGAAAGAGAAACCTGTACTCGCCAATTTCATACGGCAGGCACCATCACTACCTTGGGAGGCGGGGAAGGACGTGAAGCAGCAACTGCGTCAGTTTTTGAGCGAGACGCCTATCAAGAAGGCCAACCCTCATTTCACCCGGATGTATGTGGAACATATGGCACCCAACCTACGAAAGCCCTCCATGACCGGTCAGGACAAGCCCGCAGACGAGTAAGTACTTTTAACCGCTCCACCCTCGCCACTTTTGCGAGAACGTCGACAACCGTTACCCACTTACCCGCATCGATGTCCTCTCCAAGTACGCATGGGTGGTTCCACTGCGCAACAAATCCGGTGCTCGTCTGATCTAGGCGTTTCAACGCATTTTCAAGACGGGACGTCGACCGCTGTACCTGCAAACGGACGACGGGAAAGAGTTTCTGGACAGACCGATCAAGGTATTAAAGGACAACGGGGTGTTTTCTTTCACACGTTTAACGAGACCAAAGCGTCCGTGGTAGAACGGTTCGACCGTACTTTGAAAGGACACATCTACAAATATTTCAACGCTCACAACACTCGACGGTACATGGAAGCCTACAATCGAGCGTATCACGGGAGTATACGGCCGGCCGCCATCGAAGTCACCACCCAGAATCAGAAAGAAGTGCGTCAAGCATTTTACTGTCCACCCACGTCCAAACGATCGGTGTACCGTTATCGCGCCGACCTGGTGCGTATAAGTAAAGTGAAAGGGAAATTCGAAAAATCGTTCCTCCCGAATAGGAGCACGGAAATGTTCCGCATCGTCCGTACCCACCCTCGTCAGCCTGTCGTGTACACACTGGAGGACTTGAACGGGGAACGGTTGCTCGAGACGTTTTACGAGACCGAATTGCAACCAGTGATGGCCGCGGCAGACAAGTTTTATGAGGTGGAGAAGATCTTTAAAAGACGTCGTCGAGAAAAACTGTATTATTGGGTGAAGTGGGTCGGCTATCCACCCAGCTTTAATTCTTGGGTGCCGGCCACGGACGTCAAACGTATTTAACCCCGAGGATGACGGGGGGTTGTCGCTCGTCGGCTTGACAGCACTTCCCCGGGCATGGACCTGAACTCCACCCCGCTACCACGGGGTTCAACGCCAAGCAGGACGCGTCCACGGACCAAGCCAGCACACCCCTCCCCCCCCGGTTGAAGTTTACGGGAATTGCCAGTTTACGCCTACTCCGCAGGCGTCACCTTCCGTCGCTCCATAGCAGTCCGTCTACCTCGCCCTTCCCACCCGGGGCGACCACCAGCAGCAGCACCACCAGTCGCAGTAGCAGTCCGTCTACCTCGTCTTCCCTGCCTGATACTTGATGGGAGGATCCGTTTACCTGCATCGTCAGCGGACCGACGGGGTGTGGAAAGTCCGTGTTTGTGAAACGAATGTAGGCGCACGCTCAAGCTCTCATTTGCCCACCCCGCCACGTGTCGCCTGGTGTCACGGGAGTGGCAGCTTTGAAGAAGGTGTGCCCAGCCCGTCAACATTCGGCCCAGGGGAACGGATGTTAGTCGTCGTGAACGATTTGATGGCCGAAGCGGTCGACCGCGCGACAATAGCCTTTACCAAAGGCAGCCACCACCGCAATTTCAGCGTGGTGTACATCGTGTAGAACTTGTTAAACAAAACCAAAGATCATCGCACCATGAACGCACACTACTTGGTGTTGTTTAAAAACCCGAGAGACGCGTCTCAAATTAAAACTATCGCTAAAAAGATGGCTCCGGTGCGGACGCAGTACGTGCTCGAGGCTTTTGAGGATACCTCCGCCGAACCTCATGGATATTTGCTGGTCGATTTCAAGCAAACCACACCGACCACCTTCGACTTCGCACCCAATCTTCTCCGGGGAGATTCATCACGCCTACCTGCCCAAGTCACAAATCTTCGTATGCACGATCTGCAGAATCAGTTGCTTCCACGCCAGCCACATGTGATGTCACGCCGGCTCCAACGTTACGGGTCCCTGCTGTCCATGCTGGATCAAACCACCCCCGCCAATCGACGCACCGTGCTGCGCGTCAACGATCCGGGTTTACTTCTGTGTTTGTGTGAATGTGCCAAGAATGTGTTAAATGGAAATGTTGCACTATCACGGGCTCAGTAGGGGAAGTTACAACGGCAAAAGACGGTTCTTCGCACCATTTTCGCCAAAACCACTACCACCAAAACTCCAGTGTTTTGACTTTGGTGCCTTCAACGGCAACACATTATAAGATCAAGGTATATAACCGTCGGGGATAGTCAGGTCAAATATCCGGTAGTAGGTCTTTGGTCTGGTTGTAGGAGTACATGGTGTTCCCCCGCATACGCATACCTCGGTTCACACCACTCGCGCTTTGGTTGTCGCGCAACACGACGGTGAGGTAGCCGTCTTCTCCACTCCATGAGCGCTAACGCCTTTGCAGGAGAGCTTGTCTTTACTGTTCGACACCCCGCCGTAGCACTAGTGTGTCTTCGAACACAAACTGACGATAACGTCAGCAGTCCACTCAACTTTGGCGTACGTTTATCAAAGTCGTAGTGGTCGCGTCGAGGCAACCATTTGTTCCGCTCCGCCTCGTATACCGCCCGCAGCTCAGGTTTAACCAAGGATTTCCAGTCCCGGTCAGACTAGGCCATGTACGCGGAGTCCGTGTCCATCTCGCAGTGCTGATAGTCAGCCTTGTTAATAAAACGAGTCATGAAATCATAGTAAAACTCAACATACAAAGTGGTTCTCTTGCTGCTCACCACTTCGAAGGTGTCGCCATCGATTTGGTCGACGGTACGACACCGTCCAGTAACTTGCGCGTCTTCGTCAGGTCACAGATTTTCACATCCACAAGTCGGACTTGGTTTGTCACGGTTTTGCCAAAGCCGGAATTTTCGAACAGCTTTTCATAATTTTCTCATAGTTTCCCCTATAAGGGCCTTGGGAGGGTCGGCGTCCCCTCCTGCAAAAGTTTAAAAGGCTTGCTCGGGCGTGTACTCTACAACTTGGTAGACGTAGGTCACTACCAACCCGCGAGGATAGATACCACTGGAGCAACGAGGTAGCCAGCAGAATTTCCGTGCCGAACATACTCCAGATTAACATTCGCCTGGAACCGGGCATGATGTCATTTGCCTGCGCGAACTCATGGTGGGGCCTATGTCCTCGCGGCTCACATCGCTGTTTTTAAATATGAGTGGGCATTCCTCAAAATCCGCTTTCAGATGGTCCGGCATCTGATGGATGTCGCGTTCGACGAAGCTAAACAACCGGCCTTGCACGACAGCCTCCACTAGCTGACCCTGCGTGTTGGGCTGTAGTTGTGACGTAAGTAAGCCGTACTGCTGCAGGAAGGCGTGCAAGGAGGGTTCGCTTTCCACAGGCGAAGAAACTCGCATTACTACCATGGCGACGCAATACCTATTGTACTAGTCACCATGCAAGTTAAGGGCTCGTAACGTTACGTGCACTTCCTGAAATGGGTTATTGATAACTCCTATGCAGAGCGTTTTAAATATGGAATTTATCCACACTGTCATTAGAGATATTGACTGACTGAATGATTGATTGATAAACTGGTGGGTGCTTAATGCCGCATTCAGAATACCCAGTAAGCTTATAAAACAGTTAATACAGCATATTACGTTGAACAGTGTGGATTTAAATCTATTTATCATAATAGAGCATGTAGCTGTTATATTCCTATGCATTTAAGCCGCAGGCTTTATGCAGTACATGGAGGTGAAATGCTAACCAGTAAATATGAGTAAAAGCCTGAGAGGAATCATGTGGAAAATAAAACACGTTTGCTTAAACTGTCTAGCAGCATGGTTAAATAACTGTCATTTTTCGTCTGGTTTCTGACGTGAAAGCAAGCGTGTGTCAAGCTTACCCGCTGATCACACTTTCCACATCACAAGTCTATGGGGAAACGTCAGGACTCAGTTGCTTGCGTGTATGTCGATATTAATGAAGTTACTGTGACGAATGACAGTTACTAGGAAAAGATTCGTATAAATGACAAGAAATCTACAGAAAACGCCAAAGGATTAATTATTAAACCAACTTGCTGTACAACATAACTGTACGTAGTCACCATGGAAACAGGCTTTGCACGTTTATAGAGATTTTACTGCAACAGATGAACGCTTACAAATTCATAGCATCTCAATGATTTCTGATTATTAATATTTAATCACTTCCGCTGTTGTCAAAACACAGATCGCAGATTGTGAGTCTGTCGTCATTTGCCTAAGCCCCCATTTTCACCCGAAAAAGGCCCTGTATGTACAAAGTCAGATTTAAGACGCTTAGAATATAAATCTGAAATTGCTGGTGTAGCTTTGTGAAACTGTCACTCGAAACGCTGATTATTATTCTTTGCGTTGTTTCTCACTGAATGAACCTTACATAATAATCTGATAATGAACAACGGTTAAATCAAACTACTTCCATCATTCCCCACTTAAGTTGTTTTAACTCCCATTTCTTCGTGTTATAACGTATCGTCAATTGCATGCATTGCAAACAAACAGCGATAAGTGAAAATGGGAGACAGCCAGAAAAAAAAAGTTATCAGCGATAAAAGCGAACAAGCTCAAATTAGTAACAGATACGATATCCACAGGATAGGAATTCATGTCGTCTTGCACTGAGGCCACTCATTAAGTAAATACCACATGAAGATAGCACGCCAAAATTTGTAATGGATGAATGAATGATTATGACTGAATGCCACTCCGACAATTTCCCAGCCACACCGTAAATCTGGCTCTATAGGGCCTAGATCAGTATGTTGCTCGTCTGACTGTTTTTGTTTGTTTGTTCGATCTTCTTTTCTTCTTTTCTTTCTGTGTTTTATTTGTAGTTGTTGTTGTTTTTCTTGCTTTATTTCTTTCATTTTATTCCGTGAGTACTAGGGATTCCCCTCACCCATAATCTTATCTACCGACTTATAAGTGACAAATTTGGAGGAATGAGTTAAAGAAACAAATAAATACATAATGAAGTTTACTAGCACAAAAAATCGACAGGAAAGTCTTTTCAATCTTCATTTTTATTCCATTGCATCACGTTTTTTTTTTTGCATATTTGTCAAATTTGAGTGAACTGACTCTTTGAATAATAGATACCGTATTGTTTAGAGTCAAATATTCCACCGACTTATTTATTTATTTTGCCTTAAACCAGATAACCTCGTGAAAAAACATAAAGCAGTCAGAATACGGTTACATATTACACTGATCATGCTATAGTATAGGCTTTTACGAAACTACAAACGATTACAAGTGTGTCCTCAGTATTTTTTGGACCCGATATCACAGTTGGTAGAGCGTCCTCCTAGGGAGGCGGTAGATCCAGTGTCATTCCTGGCTCAGGTCACACCTAAGACCTTAAAAGAGGAAGTTGTGACTTCCTCGCTTGGCATTCAGCATGAAGGGGATAGTGCAACGATTGGTTGACACGTTATATCAGTATAATGGTAGCGTAACTACTGTTTGGCCCATATCAGATTAATGGCTTGGGCGGGGCCGCTTACTTGCCTTCGGTAAGTCGTTTTAGTGAAGCAGCACAAGGTAAAAACGCGGTGGAAATCCGTCCTGCAACAAGGAGGCACATTGCACGCAGTCTTACAAGACCCCTTCGTTGTCATATGACTGGAAAATTGTTAAGAATGACATTGAACCCCAAGCACTCACTCACTCACTCACTCACTCACTGAATAATATTATTTATTTATTATTATAATTAATATTATTTATAGGGATCCTGTTTCATGAAATTCTTTTGTTTCCACGAGATACGAAATATGTTCTTCATATGATTGCGTCATTTACCGAGTCCACAGTTCTCAGCACAGTTCCGTTTTTGCGGAATTACTAGTACAACGTTATCTTCAGGTTGACATTTGAGAAAAGTGATTGGTCGCCTGGCAGGACTTTAAAACGGACGGACGAATCTGTGTGGAAAGTATGGATGGGGAAACCGATGATTCACCAGTGTCGTCATAGTGCGAACTGGTACCTTGTCTAGGTATAGCTTACTGTCGCAGGTAAAGGTAAAATATTCTTAATCTGTAAAATAAAACTTTGTGGGACGTCAACACGCGCTATCCGAGAAAGTTCTGTTTTCAGTTCAGACTTGTGATTATGCACTTCTAGAAATTCCAAAGATAAAATAAAATATTGAAGTCACTGTCAACTGATATTAACCACTCATCTGCTTTTGTTCCTCAAATGTTAACGATGTTAAGCAGGAGTAGAATTCAGTTTTAACCAGTTTCAATTAAACTGACATTTACTCTTATCTGACATTAAGAATATATTGTGCGCTTAAAATTCAGTTAATGTCGGCAATGAGGCATATATTTGAGGTCAACCATACCTTGACCAACGATCGGCCAAGTGAGTGAGTGCTTAGGGTTTAACGTCATACTCAACAATTTTTCAGTCATATGACAACGAAGGAGTCCTTAGAGTTCATGTACGTGTAATGTGCCTCCTTGTTGCAGGACAAATTTCCACCATTGTTTTATATAGTGCCTGTCCAAGGAGATGAATTATTAAAGGCAAGTAAGCTGCCCCACCAGAGCCATTATACTGAGACGGGTCGACCAGTCGTTGCATTATCCCCTTAATGGTGATTGCCAAGCGAGGAAGCCACAACTTCCTCTTGTAAGGCCTTAGGTGTGATCCGACCCAGGACTGACTCTGGAGCTACCGCCACCGAAAACTTCTTGAGTACTGCGTTAAGCAACAGAAATTAACAAATCAATAAATATTGATGGTTCCAAAAGTAATATGGTGCACTAATTTTTTTAGATGTGAAACTCACGTGTCTATTTTCTCCAATCGTTGCTTAATACGAGAACGAAGTCCACAAAGTTACCAACTGCAACTGGTCTATAGGTGAAGAACCGTAAAGTCCATATTCTTTTTATTGTCATATTTAAGTGCAAGTCGATTTTCATACACAGCAAGCCGGGGTCAAATTGTAGACACTTGTTAACAACTGGTTTGGTGACATATGTCTTCACGGAGGGATTTACTACTGTTAGGGTCCCTCAGTGGGCTTAATACTAAAACCTGGGATAAACTTCTGGGATTGGATAAAGACGGGGTATATTTGACGCCCTTAGCACACTTAGGCCATGGAAATCCACAGAAATCTACACCTGCCCTCAAGGGCCCTGGTCTTGATTCTGTAATCCACATGTATTCAGGTTAATGTCTAAACATTTCCGCTGTTGGCAAGAAGCAGACTGCAGATTGTGAGTCTGTACGCCCGATCATCTTAGTCACCGTTTCCAGACAAAAACGCCTCGGCCGTCAACTGTAGATCAATACCATGAGCATTCTCTGCCTTGTTTCTCGCTGAAAACACTTCAAGTATTAATTCAATAATGTACAGCGACCATTTTCAACCACTTATCCGCTTTAGTGGATTTAACTCCTATTTCTTCATGATCCGGCTAAACCTGCAGCTAAACTCCAGGGAATACCCTTCGATTACTTGATATAAAAGATCAGCGATAAAAGGAGACAAGTTCAAACTAGCAAAATGGCTGTAACAGATTTCGTACAGATTTTATGTCGTCTTCCACCCAGGCCAGCCATTAAGTGAATAGCCCGTTTGAAGGCATCAGGCGCATGATAAAAGATGACGTGTCAAATATTTCACCGATGGACAAACAGAGAGCGCTTCTTGGTCACTTAATAAATTAGTGTACCCATTTTCAAATATCAGTGGCGAGTACTTGTCCTATTTTACTGCCTATATGAACTCTGTAGAACAAAAATACCGCAGTCGTCTTTGGCTGTTGGCGATCAGCAACTAAAATGATGACCTCGGAACGTGATACTTATCTTAGGATGGGTGTCCTAATATTCAGGTTACGCCTTCCACCTTAGACCACCTCATCCACCTTTTTGATTGTAGTACCGTCGTTATACAACCACAGCAGAAACATTATTCTTTAATGACATTAACTGACGCAAAGAAATCAACGGGAAATGAAAGTATTTTCAAGCTTGATTAGATGAAGGATCACGGCTTTATGCCACGTTGGCAATATTTCAGTCATATCATTGCGATAATCATCTTTTCTCGAAAAAAAATTCCGAGAACACATACAAGTTTTGTGAAAAGGGGTCTCGACATGAATCATTAAAAGGACATAGAATTAGATCATTACACTCATCTGTTCTTCAAAGCTTCATGAACAGTTCAGAAGACACCTGAGTGTCTGCAAATATAAAAAACCTACAGAGATTAGCAAGTTCATTGCAGAATACTCTTATTTCTGCTGGAGTCTCCGCCATCACTCTTGTCCACAGTTTTATACCTCGCCTGACAAGCGAATTTACCTTTTGGGAATTACTTATATAAGGTAATGTTCCGGGCGACACTTGAGTAATGTGATACTCGTAGTCATCTAACTTGACTATAAAAGCAACTGATGAATCTCTCTGGTAGCTTTGGTTGGGAAACCGATGTTAACTCACCCAA
This sequence comes from Liolophura sinensis, assembly GCF_032854445.1. Taxonomy (NCBI): domain Eukaryota; kingdom Metazoa; phylum Mollusca; class Polyplacophora; order Chitonida; family Chitonidae; genus Liolophura; species Liolophura sinensis. Next base: position 20,519,012 of record NC_088305.1, on the reverse strand, counting down.
AGCTTGATTCGGGGGCCTCCATGACCCATATGTTAGCCTGCTAGCAAAGGACAGTGACCGTATGTGGGAAGGTTTTGTTATAGGTTACATAATCACGATTATTTATATATTGACCATGTTGTTTATATGATTCATTACATGTATAATCACATTATTTATTTGTTATATTATATTGACAGTATTGTTTGTATTATTTGATATATGTATTAGCCCTTACTCAGACCGATGGAATTGTATAAGATAAGGTGTGTACATGCACGTCACAGCATGCACACACCATTTCCCTGTATGTTATTTAAGTTATATTATATTCACATATTACTCCATGTATTACTTACTTACGTCACAGGGCATACCACTGTATTAAATTAATAATAAAATGTATCATTTGGTGTATATGTAAATCAATATGCTACACCTATTTACTTATATAGAATATATCGTATATTTACCTACATGTTTACCTACATGTTTAAAGATCCTGTGGTCGGGATACCCATCTGCTACCGAGTCATTATGAATGACTCGGGGTAGAGGATTAACCCGATTAGCGGGAGCGTACATGCATAGAAAGGGCCGCTCTCTAGGGCGCCTGCACAAGGTTACGGTCGTCCGTGGAGACACTTGTTCTTGCCTGTTCTGTGAATGCGTTGCCACGTCGGTCAGCTATAAAGTCGGGCACAGAGTGGTAGGACTTCACTTCCACTTGTGTGCTCGATAATTGACTGACTGGCTTCGTATTTCTTATTACAGGTAAGTAACAGGTGTCCCAGCGTAAGACCTATAGTTAAATTGTATTACATGTACGTACTGATTCATAAGTACGATTATCGAATATTATATAATTTACGGTTTGTCGAATATTATTGTTAAATATTAAAGACATTTATATACTTGTAAATAAGCGGTGCAAATGTTACGGATATACATGTATGCACCTGTTTATATTAATATTTGTCTCTTTAATAAAAGAAGACTTCCACTTGTGTGCTCGATAATTGACTGACTGGCTTCGTATTTCTTATTACAGCTATACCTATAGCAAACCTTTGTAAACGGCAAAGGGTGCTAGCATCAGGATAGAACCAAGACTATAATAGTTTGCCAACAACATGCGTATGGTCGTGGGTTTCCCCCGGGCTCTGCCCGGTTTCCTCCCACCATAATGCTGGCCGCCGTCGTATAAGTGAAATATTCTTGAGTACGGAGTAAAACACCAAACAAATAAACAAATAAATAAATAAGCACAGTGACTTAGGAGCACCTCACTAATGCCACCGCTGTCCGGCTAAAGCTGGCTTCTTCTCCAGCCGCACGTTTTAAGGTCGGCCAGTAACCTGGGAATGGTCGTGGGTTTTACCCTACCCTGGTCGTCGTCAATGCAATGGGACCAGTCTTCTGGGATGCTTAGTCCACCAGCAGAATCCTGGTTTATGCAGGAATACTACATACAGTATGCAGAGTAAAATCAGAGAAGAGACGGTAGTGTGATAGTAGGCAAATGGTCACACGTGTTACTGGTGAAATACGGCCTCTTGTCAGTTTATTTCAGTTAGGGCTTTGTTGTATTTATTTATTTAGTTGATTTGTGTTTTACGTCGTACACACAAAAATATTTCACGCAACCACAGCAGCCAGCATTGGGAGAGGAGGAAACCAGACAGAGCCCGGGGGAAACACACGATCATCCGCAAGTTGCTGCAGGCCATCCCATATAAGGTCAGAGAGAAAGCCAGCGTAAGATAACTTGAACTCACAGCGAGTTTGCCCCGAGATTTACACACATGTATGTACCTCTAGCTGGTTTGTTCCCCAACAATCAGAATCGGGCGTGAGAGAACACCTTGAAAGGCGGCACCACATTCTAGGCCTAGATTTGCATGTTATCAAGTGTCAGTCCTATGAGTGTGAGGAAAATTCACGTTGAATAACGGGGTTTGCATAACGTGAAGTATATCTCAAATACTGTCCCTTATGCTTTATCCTTGCTCGGGATTGCAACCAAATAAAGGGGTCAGTCAGTCCCATGAATCTCTCATTGCATATTTTTCACTCATTCCAACTGCGGGCGTTTCCGGAAACTCGTATAAAGATTGACAGCAAAACCTGTACTGATTGATCCCTCCCATTGCAAGGGCTTTCTAGTAGCACAGGTATGCTGTGAGTGACAAGCACGAGTGCAAGAAAATCTAGTGGAGTTTTTCCTTCAACGGAAAGGTTGAAAGGGCCTTTCTAGATGATTAGTGATGTATTCAGATCTGAATAAAATTCTTGGGGCAATAGGCAAATAACAGCTACAACCGTGTCTGTTCGATAGCCTAAGTGCTTTAATCCAGGGCGATGTGTACCATCGATCCCAGGCAATCTCATATCATACGCAACATGAATATGATCCAATTCCATGTCGAGGAAAATTATTGGTGCAGCCTCTGTCTAAGTAAGTTATGGCCGATGCGTGACAGATTAATCTAATGAGCTAGGAACACACACTTAAAACACGATACAGCCGCCTCGAGCTATCGTTCCGAAGACTGGAAATTGGGGTTATGTTATTGGCCTAAAATACATCCACTGTTACATGCCCATCAACCAACGACTCTTGTATACCTATATGGTTGTTTTTTTTTTTTCAAGAAATGAATGTGGAAAAATGGTGAAAGTTATGCTCTTTTTCAATTTATTCTTGAGAGCGGGGTAAAACACCAATCAAATAATATTTTTCAATTATTCACAGACAAAAGACAGACAGATCCGTGGTTTTTTGTCGAGAGAGATTTCGCATAAGTGCATTTCCGCCATGCTTTGACTCGAAATCCCGAGAAATGGTCAATTTCCTGTTACATGAAAACATTGTGTTTTACACATCCAGACCCAGGAACTTCTCACCAATGCGGCCCTGCTCATGCTGATTTCCTCTCCGGCCGTACTTGGGAGCTTCCAGCAGCAGCCTGCGGATGGTCGAGGGTTTCCCCCCGGGGCTCTGCCCGGTTTCCTCTCACCATAATGCTGTCCACCGTCGTAAAAGTGAAATATTCTTGAGTGCGGCGTAAAAGACTGATCAAATAAATAAATAAATAATCGGCTTCCAGAACTTCCAGACGCCTCCACGATTTTTCCAGTCTGAATCTCCGGATGACGTGACAGCGGGAACAGAACCGACAAATGAAGATCAGGCAGACCAAATGACACACCAGACCTAATGACCCCTCGTCTGCACATGACAGAAAACTCGCTAAGTAGAACGTTAAACTCCAGGTCTACATACATATTTGAGCAGATTAGAACATCGTGTAAAACCGAACGTCCTGCTACCGATAGTACAGATCATTCGGATCTAAAATTCACTGATCAGTGTGGCTCAGTACTGCTTGGCACGCTAGTGCATCGTTAGATCAAAATGTTATACTGTCATGGACGTTCCGCAAGTAGCAAGATATAACTTCGTCATAAAACATGCTTTATGATAAGACGATATGGCGATATGGAATATAAGCGTCATGTCCGACATTCCTATACCATTCGTAGTCCGTAAAGGGCGTTCCAAGTCGATAATCGCAAGATCCATTTCCACAACAACGTTTAACACTAACTGCCGAAGACAAAGGTATGTAAGAAATTATACAAATAAGAAATAAAGCCGGTAACACACAAGAGAGAAGCGGTCATCAGTTTTCAATGATGCCGGGCAGACAATGAATATTCCAGGCATGAATTCCATATGAAAGTTTAAATTCGTAGCCCGTGAATGAGTTCCATGTCAAATAACAGCTAAACATGGTATCTCAGTCGCGCTTTAATTGCAACTGTTCATAAAGGTATCATGCTGGTGTAATTACCATGGCTGCCTTTACGGCCCTTAGCCCCAGGTTAAGCGGTATTAGATACAGTTTGAAAATGACGAGCGTTACAGACCCTAACCGATCAGATTATGATTCAAAAGTAACGGACGATTACGTTTTTCCCGTTATTATGTAAAGATCTCATGCTACAAGAGGCGCCATCTATGATGTTATACATGACATACAAGATTTGTATGGGCAACCACCGCCATCTATGTTGTTAAATACCGTGTACGTGATAGATATGTATATAGGGATAACAGCGCAGTCTATGTGGTTGATCACAATGCAGATCGCCAGAGATTCTCAACGCTCTGTCCATACCTGCCAACGAGAGTGTTATACTCATTGTGAAATTTGAGAAACTTAGAATGAAGGCGTTTCATGGAGTATCCTTGACAAACTAGTTTTTGAACTAGCAACTTGTGACGCAGATTAAAGTCATCACAATTAACGCAAGATCTGACAAATGCTACAAGGCGAGATATGTATACGCCATATGCAGGACCCTTTGGTATATTGCTATCTAAATAAGGATAATTTACAATATCAAAATTGAAATTATCCCTTTTGTCGTAAAGGCGGCGTGAAAGGAGACCTTGTCCGTCTTTGTACAGATATAGATCCAAATAAGATGTACTATCAGGACTATCTGTTGTCTCCTTTAAATCCAATGAAGGCGGATAGATTTCCTTCACCGCTTCAGCAATATGGGGATTATTTAACGCCAGTAGATCATCAATACACCGCTTGGTAAATGAAAAGGATCGAGCTTTAAAGATATTACTTTTAAGTTATGCCTAAGATGTCCTTTGTGGTATCAACTGAACCATTAGTTTTTAAATTACCCCAGTTCAATTACCAGATGTTTGTATATCCCATTAGGTATGAGGAAATATTCGACAAGGGATTCTTTGTTGTTTGTGTCAAGCAGGATGTACCTAATGCTAAAACAGAGGAAAATGATCACAGATCACAAAGTAGACATTTGCTGTAACGAAGACAATTATCACAAATCACAGAGGAGACATCTGCTGCAACAAAGACAATTATCGCAGATCACAAAGGAGACATTTGCTATAACAGAGACAATTATCACAGATCACACAGGAGACATTTGTTGTAACAGAGATAATTATCACCTCACGAAGGAAACATTTATTGAAACAGAAACAATTACCACATATCACAAAGGGGACATTTTACTGTAACAGATACAATTATCCCACATCACCAAGGAGACATTTGTTGAAACAGAGAACCATTATCACAGATCACAAAGGAGACATTTGCTGTAACAGAGAAGAAAAGGGGATAAATTACAGTCTACAAATGTATAGCCAATTACAGGTCAAATGTACAATGTGCTTTGTCTGAAGTGAAGCAGACTTAGTCCTTCGCCAAGAACATGGATTAAGCTACAAAGAGATTCTCGGATGTTACTTCCTGTGTTGTAATCGTGGAATCACGCTCTTCACTTTCAACAGAATTAGTACATTTACCTGCGGTGTTTTCTCACCATGCATTCCTCTATTTTTTCTCTAGAAGAGAACCGTAGCGCGGTCCTATGAAGGTCCTATCCTAAATATTAATGATGTAAAATTTAGATAAAAGAAAATGTTCAGTGAGCGCCATTTGCTTATTAGTATTGTAATCATGAAACCCGTACTGGGAGAGGGAAATGCCTCGGATGCTGTATACAGTTGCAATGGCGTCATCACCAAGCAGAATGTCATCTGTCACGTTTCATGTCAACCGTGAGAATTATCCTAAAAGGTTTTAATTGCGGAGACCCTCCCATAATTGCTGATTTACTGGTTACAGGTTTCTAACCAATAGACCTAGAATCCAAATACAAAATACAAACTCTTAGGAAATTGGTCTTCATTAGAGGTGATCAGTTCTTTTGCCGCATAATGAGCGGATGAGTCCAAGACAGCCACGAGGTGCAGATGCTCAATAATTAACCCGGAACATAATATATCACAGGAAGCAAGTAATCAAACGTTTTGTCAGTAAACAAATGGGACTGAGTCCATTTCCTCTCGGATATTACTATGGCGTGGTTATTAAAGAACAAGAAAGTTCAAGAACTACTACACTGAAGAACCAATAGAAACTAACATTTAACTGGTTGTTGGTTGAAAGCAATGTCTTTGGAAAACCAGAAGGAAAGTCAGTATTATCCTTGAAACAACAACTCTACTGGGAGAGTCAAATGTAAATATGTAATATACAAGACTGAAGCGTAGAGAGTAAAACCAGAGCAGCGACAACAATGTGATACTTGACAAATGGTCACGTGTAACTGGTGGAAATCTGGCCTCTCGTCAATTTAGTTAGTTTTTGTTTTCTAATTAACGGTTGGTACGAGTCCTAAATAGTAGCAATTTAGACAAGCAACTCTCAAAGTTTTAATATAGACCACATATGTCGCTCCAGTTCTATGTCTTCTTAACGGTAGACATAAGTCGGCTGTTTCCTGTTTTAAGGCTGATGATCGGATTCGTTTAATTTCCCCGCACATTAGAGAGTTCCGAGAGAGGAGATAACCCTTCCCATGTCAGATTATATTTCTCATATCTTTTCTAATCTTCTCTAAAATCTCGTTTGTGATCTGTGTTTGTTCTCGACTGTAAACGTCATCCACTTAATGCACTTTTTCGACACATGGATGTGCAGTTGTAACTATTGTTGTCTCAATTTAAAAAGACAGTTGGTAATTTGAATACCCATCCCATTGCATCAATTTAACTCAGTCATAAATCTACAAGCAACACCATTTTGCAGGGAGGAAAACTATATAGTAACAATTATTTACATTAATTGTTTTTATTTACAGGAGTATACGATGTCGCTCTCACCTGGCAAAAATATATAGACATTTCATGGACGGAGGACTTTCAGCAAAGCATTTAAGTAACATCATTGCTTAAACGGGTACAGAATCCATTCTGAATGGCTGATGTGATAGATAGGTACGCCCACGCTATGTCTTGCCGTAACTGAATTTTGGATATGGTACATTTATCCAAGCGTGACCAAAGCTGCTGGTGGGTTTAACCAGTCATCGTCGATTCTGTATCCCTTTAAAAGATAAATGTAGTCCAGTACCTAGGCCCTTGTTACCTCCTCTGACCTGACATCATGGCCTCAGACCCCCATTAGTTTTCCATAAGCGACAATGTTAACGTTTAGCGCTGTAGCTCAGTCCCAAACATTCCGTAGCCAATAGGCTTTGGTGCATACCTGGCCCAGCCTGCGAGAAAGAAGCCATAAAAATGTTGACATAGGTTGACCGTCAAAATCTGGACCTTTTTATGCCGGCATCTGGAGGGGTGCCTAGCAACGCCAGGGGGACGTCACTGGCAGCCTCATCACCACCTGTCTCCTTGTGTCCTCTCGCCCAGAATTTCAAACTTTCATCATTAAAACTCATACCTGCCCAAAGCTTTAGACAATTTCCATCATTTTGATACAAGCATGCACCTGTACACCAAAAACGGCAGGCTGCAGCAAAAAAGACTTTACACCCTAAAATACACAGAACTACAATCGTCCCTACGAAAAAACGGAAGTTGTAATAGGGGTCTGTGTCCACATAGGGTCTAATATCGACTACCTCCATTGCTCAACTTGCCGCTGTTTCAATGGCTAAGATATTCTCCAGGCAATGGAGCTATAGATTCAAGATCTAAGACAGTTAGGGACAGCGCAATCGCTTGAGAATTCTCCTGACAGAAGCACTGCTGTGCTGTAATACAACCTCTGCAATGAGAGTGCGTCTCGTCTCCACAGTAAGGCCTACGTGACCATGATGGTCAACACAACCATGACAACCCCACGAAATGTATAAGCTGAGTCAGTTCTACCTTTCTTCAGGGAGGGAATCATTTGGAAAAGGAAAGAATTTCTGTATCCCGGCCGTTGGCCAAGATGTACGGCGCAATGTTATCCAAGCACACTTTCAAACAATCCGTCCGTGTGGGTTGAAGGAAGTTAAGTTCAGCATTTCTTACTTCAAAATTTATTGCACAGATTTGCACAGGCTTATTTTAGCTTGAAGTACAGATATTAGGTCATGAGAGGAGTAATTTGATAACGATGATAGTGATGCTGTACGCTGTACGGCCATGTGTCAGTGAGGGATTCCCCAAAACCTTGGTACTCACCTAAATTGCCTGATCTGTTAGCGAAAACGAGGCTGTCATGATTAAAGAGAGGACTTGCCAACAGCCAATCAGAGCTACCTCGGAAGCTATCGCGGTCATTCGGGTCAAGCGTCTAGGCTGAGGTAATTGGTGACATTGATGTTCTTTTTCCTAGAGGTGCATTGTTTTAATGCTTTTGTTTGTTAAATGTGATGACAAAACAGTGTCTTAAGTAATTCTAGACCGGTGACGTCTAATAAATTGTAATTAACATCACAGCATGTGTTCTTCCCAATCCAGCTTAAGCCATTGTGCCCTCTTAGTTTTAATGGTGTTGAAAGAGTGTAAATTTACAAAAGACACGTCTTTTATCCATAAATACACCGTTTAGACATGTGTTCAATGGGTTAAAATGGTGTTAACATGATATGGAGACCAAATGGAGCGTGAGTAAGCCCCTTTTACACCCACTGGGATGTCATTTTGTTTTATAGGCGTGTGAATTGCTGCAATGAGAATAAAAACCTAACTGAGACAAGAGGTGTTCCAGATTTTATTCTCTATTCTCTTTTATATTATCTGAGGTATTTTTGTGACATTACAACGCGAAATAACCGCAGACTGATCGTTTGGATAATACAGATTCCGAGACTGGTATATAGAGTAGCAATGATTTCTAACCGTCAGATTTCCATCGCCGCGGAAGTTTGATTGATGGGGTTGGAGCAACGACATTCTTTGACTGTTTTTACGCTGCCATTGTTGTTGTTGCTGTTGCTGTACTACTGCGATAAGAAATTTCCTTTTCACATAACCTACGTAATCTCGAAATTTAAGGTTAACATTTGGTAAAAAAAGTTGAGACTGAAGTAGACATACACTAAAAAACTTTTGGCAGCAAAAAAACCAATCCATCGTAACATCGTTTAAACGAATACATATATATATATATATATATATATATATATATATATATATATATATATATATATATATATATATATATTCTTAAAGTAAAAGAAAACTAAAATATGGAGTAAGGTTCGCCATACAGACAACTGAAAACTATGCGTAAACATACTTTCATTTATATTTTCAGATTTGAATATTGCGGTGTGCCATATTGACGGTATCTAGGAACTCTGAAGTCACATCCCCTTCTTTCCTGATGTTCAGCAGAAGGAAGGAATTTTTGAGTAATCTTTTATTCATATGTAAAAAGAGCTATTTCAACATTCAGTGTCGTAATTATAGTTTAATAAACTTCCTATTTGAGCTCTGATAGTATGGTCCATAAAGCCATCTTAGAATTCAAAAGAGTGTTAAGTTGTCTACTTGATAATGCCTTTTTTTTCATTTTAGACGTCTTTTCTTTTCAAGTTTACTCTAAAACCAGACCCTGTGCCGGTTTCTCGTAGGCGTGATAACATGATAACGTATATGATTCGTGCATATGGCCATTCGCCAAATATCACACTATCATCGCTGTTCTAGTTTTAATGATAACGGGATATGATGAGGGACACGTTTTTTTTATTAACTTCATTGGAAAAACAAATCAGTACTTTTTGGAGATTGTGATTTTTTTTTTATTTTATGGAAGAAAAGTTTTAAGCTTTCGGAGAGAACCCGATAAGAGTTACATCTATAATGTATATGACTGACATGTTTCTATTCAGCTAATTAGCCACTCGCCTGGCTGGATTCCTTAACTTTGGGTTGTAAGAGAATCATTAGATTTAACATTTGGTGAGAGATTCTCTAAGACGGAATACTAGGCTTGTCCTGCACGTAGTAAGAAGATAGAGCCATTATACCAAATAATTTATTAATTCTATAAACTCAATAGGGCCTACCTATGATACCACAAAGTGTTGAAGAAAGTACACTAGTGGGTGTTAACACCTGTGGATTCGACACGTTATGGCTGACATATTACGGATGTAATATACATGTAATTATTCACCCATTCATTCGTATGGGATTCCTTGAATTCATTTAAAGATTGATGACAAAAACTGCACTGCGTTACCTTTGCTATTAACGGCTCATAAGCATTAAAGGTGTGTTATATCAACTTGTCAGAGACATGCGCGGTCAGCGAGTGCAGGGATGACTCTACTGAAGACATACGTTGATGGCGTGAGCCGGCGTCAAATCAGACCACTTTAGATAATGAGTGTTGAGTAGATAATAGAAGTAATGTCTTGTCGGGAGTAATCGCTACACTTTACACTGTACGACCCAGAACAAGCTCTAAAAGCTAAAGCCGCTAGGACATGATACGAAGAAAACCAGCACGAGTCGCCAGTGCTACAGGGCTATCCCAAAACCAACGACATACCTTCGTCAACAACAGGACTGTCTCCTGCGTATATATATATATATATATATATATATATATATATATTATATATATATATATATATATATATATATATATATATATATATACCCTGCTGGGAGTGTACATACAGTGCAATGAATGGATTCTGTCAGGAAGCAGGAATGGTCTTTGCATAACCTGCCAGGGATCAGGGATGGTCTTTGGGATCAGGGACGGTCTTTGCATAACCTGCCAGGGATCAGGGATGGTCTTTGGGATCAGGGATGGTCTTTGCATAACCTGCCAGGGATCAGGCATGGTCTTTGCATAAGTTGCCAAGGATCAGGGATGGTCTTTACATAACCTGCCAGGGATCAGGGATGGTCTTTGCATAACCTGTCAGGTATCAGGGATGGCCTTTGCATAACCTGTCAGGGATCAGGTATGGTCTTTGAGATCAGGGACGGTCCTTTGCATAACCTGCCAGGGATCAGGGATGGTCTTTGGGATCAGGCATGGTCTTTGCATAAGTTGCCAAGGATCAGGGATGGGCTTACATAACCTGCCAGGGATCAGAGATGGCCTTTGCATAACCTGTCAGGGATCAGGTATGGTCTTTTGCATAACCTGTCAGGGATCAGGGATGGATAACGCCTTGGTCCCCTGTTGTTAGCTTTGCTTTCACATCAGTTACAAGGCCAATAAGCCTTAAGCTGTATTGATAGGTGTTTGTCAGGAATGTGCCGTATGCAGGGAATAGTGGCTGCTAAAAATGATAACAAAACGGAAAGCGTTCTTCTGAGGTAGTCCAAATTGACAAGAGGCCGTATTTCACTTGTTACGTGTGACCATTTGCCTGGCTATCACACTATGGTCGCTGCTCTGGTATTACTCTCTATGCTGTATGTCGTTAATTATATTGTATGAATTCATATACCTGGATTGTCCTGGTGGAGCCCTGGTCCCTGCTGGTGGACTAAGCATCCCCGAGCCCTGGTCCCTTTGTATTGTTTTAATGTTTTTGTATGTTAAATGGGATGACAACACAGCGTTTTGAGTAATTCTAGACTAGCGACGTCTAATAAATTGCAATAAACATCACTGCATTTGTTTACCTAATTCCGCGTAAGCCACGATGCTAGAGGACATGTAAATTGCTACTATTGATGCATTTACATGGACAGTTAGAATAAAACCTTGACTGAGGTAATTTGAGAAGAGGCCGTATTTCATCGTTCACGTCTGACCAATTGCCAGCTGTCACACTGGCGTCGCTGCTCTGGTTTTAGTCTCTGTGCTCTTCGCCTTTAATTATACAGTATGTGAAACCCATATATATTGGGTTGAATGGGTTTATCAGTGATAGAGCCATGTAATTACGACAGATCTGTCGAAACCTCGTAATCAGATATGCCAAGGATTTCCCCGATCAGATTTATGCCAACGATTTTCCCAATCAGATCTATGCCAACGATTTCCCCAATCAGATCTATGCCAACGATTTCCCCAATCAGATCTATGCCAACGATTTCCCCAATCGGATCTATGCCAACGATTTCCCCAGTCGGATCTATGCCAACGATTTCCCCAGTCGGATCTATGCCAACGATTTCCCCAGTCGGATCTATGCCAACGATTTCCCCACATCTAGTCACATCATTCTGACAGCGACAGGATATTAATTCGCACTGATAACTTAAGCTGGTAAGATTAAACATCGAATCAGTTTTAATTAAATGTTCAGCCTGATTTTAGTTTATCACCAGTACATTGACGGAACCCTGTGGTTATGCCCTGAGTGTTGTACTACACGCAAGGCTGACTTCCGGTAGATATTCAAAATGTGACGATGTGAAGTTATAAGCTGATTTAATTAACACAGACTGGCTTAAAACAACCTAAGGTTGACATCACAAGTCAACAACTTCTTTATCAACAGAAAAATACGCAAGAATCCCACATTTTCTCCTAAGGTTACAATTTGGTGACGAGTTTAATCCTAGCCGGGTGACCCCGCATACCAACATTATGCTCTGTGAAGTAGATTGTAACTTCAATGGGGACATTTTGTTTAGATATATGTTGGCACGGTAGCTGCAATCAATTTGTCTGAGCCTACAATAGATTTCTGAAACCAATTCCCGAAAACTAGCAGTTCTTTTCCACAAATTTCTTTGAATAATCAGAGATGACCATTCACTTTTATTTAAAATTAATCCATCCGCAGATGTCAAGACAGATTCATTAATGTAAATGTGTGACGTGTTTAAAGTTTAATGCTATAGTGTTAATAATAATGTTAATGACCAACAACATTTAAAAAATCCATGAGAGATGGGACAAGCCGTTCTCATAGTCCTGTTTTCAACAACAGTTATCACCTCTTGTTCTTACCTGTAAAATGACGTCATGTTGGGCCTTGCAAAGCTGTAATTCTCCCTTTATATCGTGTTAATCGTTGCTGATTCGGTGCCTTCAGGGCAGACATGCGCTACAAGATTCATCAACGTTGTATGGACTGATTGTAATATAAATATAATAGACTACAGCATAGAAAGACAGCAAAACGAGACCACCGACAAATTGGCAAATGGTCACTCGTAACCGATGAAACACGGCCTCTTGTCATTTTACCTCAGCTTGGGTTTTATTCTTTGCATTGTTTTAATGTATCTTAATGGTTATGACAGCACAGCATTTTGAGTACTTCTAGATCACTGAAGTCAGCACATTTTACCTGTTTCTGCTGACTCTAGGGTGCTAGAGGGCATGTCATTGGCTACAGTTTAAGCGTTCACATAAACTTCTAGAATAAAATTCTAACTCAGGTAAATTAACGGCCGCATTTCTCTAGATGTAAAAACGTAGTTTGACACTTGTCACACTGTTGTCAGTGCTCTAGTTTTACTCTTTATGGTGTAAATCTATTGTTATATCTAACTGTTCCTGTATTTATTTATCTATTTATTTATTTATATATTTATATATTTATTTATTTGATCGGCGTTTTACGCCGTTCTCAAGAAAATTTCACTTATAAGACGGCGACCAGTGTTATGGTGTTGGAAACTGGGTAGAGCCCGGGGAAACCCTGTAACATGCGCGTATTGTTCTTCTAATTGCTTAAATAGTAACCATTTACACGCCCTTTGCACTACGGTTTAGGCAAGATTCGGTAAAAAGAAAGATTTAGTGATCCTGTTTAGAATTTAATAGATTTATCTCAGCTGATGGAAGACTATGCGCACATCTTGATCCTGTGCTGTGCAGTACCAAAACGTAAACATTGTGGAGAGGTTTTTAATTTTGTCTTAAGTCAGAAATAGTTTGCGGAATCGGCCACCGTACCACACCAAAAAAAAAAATAAGTAAAGCAAGACAGTAAGCTAACAGAACTAACGAATGTTACTGTGTCAGTACATGGATTGCGTATTTTTGGCAACCCAAACAATTTCTAGATTTCATTTCACCTAATGAACACGACAAGCCTTCATTAGAAGATCATAATACCAGTGCTTTCTTCCTGCTACCAAGACAGCTGCATCAGTGGTGTGAAATTTTAGAAGAAAAGTCTGAGGGAATTATCCCGAGGTAACCCGTGACGTAGTGCTATAATGACGTCGATTTAAGTTCTCGCATTTAAAATCACTGCGATTAGCTTCTGGCAAACTAGGCAATTCTGGACTGAAGCTATTGTTGTGACCGTCCTGATAAGACTATCCGCACGTCTCTTTATGCTAGAACCGCTCAAACGTCTGAACTCAAACCATAGAAATTCAGAGCTAAAGAGATGCGCCCATTTTCTTTGGAAATCCACTGTGGAATCAGGAGAATTTAGATTAAAAAACGGGAAATTTCTCATGCCACGCTTCAAAAGCACCTATCATTTACGGAAAGTAGATAGCAACTTAAAAATAGCATTACCACCTCAAACGACGACAGCAGAATGTTAATATGAAGATTTATATCTGAGTTATATTCTAAATTTCATTTTAAGCCTTGATGTGTTGTGGGTGTGCCTTTTGTCCCTTTTTAATTTCTTTTTCTGCCCTACCCTTTTATGTATCGTCCATTCTTCCATACTGCTCACAGTGCGAGGTTTCAGCGACCGTAATTCTCGTCCAGGCTTCCATACTGCTCATAGTGCGAGGTTTCAGCGACCACAATTCTCGTCCAGGCTTCCATACTGCTCACCGTGCGAGGCTTCAGCGACCGCAATTCTCGGCCACACTTCCATACTGCTCACAGTGCAGGTTTCAGCGACCGCAATTCTCGCCCAGGCTTCCATCTACTTACAATCCAGGTTGCAGCGACCGCAATTTTCGGCCACGCTTCCATACTGCTCACAGTGCAGGTTTCAGCGACCGCAATTCTCGTCCAGGCTTGCATCTGCTCACATCCCAGGCCGCAATTCTCTGCCACGCTTCCATACTCCTCACAGTGCAGGTTGCAGCGGCCGCCATTCTCGTCCAGGCTTCCATCTACTTACAATCCAGGTTGGAGCGACCGCAATTCTCGGCCACGCTTCCATACTGGTCACAGTGCAGGTTTCAGCGACCGCAATTCTCGCCCAGGCTCACATCCCAGGCCGCAATTCTCTGCCAAGCTTCCATACTCCTCACAGTGCAGGTTGCACCGACTGCAACCGTCGGCCACGCTTCCATACTCCTCACAGTGGAGGCATCATCAACATTAGTAGTGAATGCCACTTGTTTTATCTGAATCGCTTTTTATCCAGAAGCAGTAACTGACTTCTCTGACCCGTTTTACGAAGCAGCTGGAACTTGATCTTGTGTGGAAATACTCATGACAGTGGTACGACGTTAAACCCCAAGCACTCGTTCACTCACTCATGACAGTGTGTAGCGAGGGCATAAGTGATCACGGTAAATGATCGAACAGGCGACATTATGGGGGGGAGGGGGGAGTTCGCACCAAAAAGCCAAATATTTTTCACATTGCGTGCATGTTTATGTATCAAAGTTGGGCCAAACAGATTTAACAAAAAAACTGAATGATTTGAAAGGCATAGGGAACAGAAAATGATGTATATATCAGATGACATGCCACTGCTAAGGAAAATAGGTCGATTTATCTTTTTTTTAAATATTCTAATCCAAGTGAGTAAAATGGTTCTAAAACATCAGATTCTACGATTTTCTGTAATGACCCAGGGTGTGTCAGTGATGTCACATCCATATTTTAATTAGAAGTAGTTCGTTTCAAGGTCCATTCGGCAAATGCGTTTATAGACATATAATATCTAACAGCGGACCCCAATGGTTTTTTGGTTAAAAAATGCCACAGTAAAACACAAAGTTTCAAAAGCATTCTAATAGGTTGAAAATTATTTTTAAAAGTAAATCAAAGTTTTTTATGGGCAGTGTGTAATGGTCTTTATCTGACATATACTTTACGTTAATGTTTTTTTTTTCTTTTTTCTTTTTTTTTTTGGCCTTTAACATCAAACAAAAATATAACACCACTAGGGCATATGCACAGGAGTGATTGAAGTGTGTAACATTGTCGTAGCGACGCCTAAACGCTTCATCATTGCATAAACTGGCGTATTCAACCAACCAAGATAGAGCTAGAGTTATTAGATAATGGAGATTTAGTGTGGTGAGGATATGAATTTCTATCCTGTTCAGGGTTGCCTGCATGCAAGTATGTATAAAGTCAATAAGACCCTACCAATTACCTCCCTTTGAGGCCACTCTCCTTTTTAATCGCCACAAAGCTTTTTTAGGAGTAACCTGTGGTTAGGGGCGACGTCAGAAAATGGCTAATGACAAGTTTCGGAGTTTGAGCAGACATCTTCCATCTTGTCTCCGAGATTGGTCCTCGTTATGAGCTGCAATGGCACGAGTTTACTAACGGTGTCCAGTCCTGTTGCTATATGCTGTCATCCAGTCAGATCCTTTCACACCGACATTCCACACTGGCAATCAAGTTCCTATCGCTATTCTCCGCAATTTTGCAGACGAACTTGCCAAGGTTATGTAAGGACCATCTCTGAGCTCCGGCAGCATTTATCCTTGAGCTGTAAGCCCACGTCTATGTAACGTATTCACGTCACACTGGGGGCGATTTATCATCGTTTCTTCACCCACCGTGTCCAGACGGATCTATCAAAATCTTTTGTGGTCATGACAGCCGATGTATAACTTACAATTTCATCTCTAAAGATCCCCTTGCACCAGTAATTCCCAAAACGTGTCCTCGGTATATCGACAGATGAGCCCGAAGTCTCACACGACAGCAGAAAACACTTCACGATTCTGAAAGGTACTAATCTCTGTAGAGGTTTTCAATTTGCACAACTTGTGTAGATGATCAGATGTCTTCTGTTTATGTACATTATATAAAGAGTATGCGTGTTCTTTCATTTATTCATTTAACATTTATCATAAGATTCCCATTCGTTTCCGTGATCTCCTCTGACACCGTCTTACAGAGAGGCTATTATAGTAATTTTATTCATTAAATGTCGCCACCATATGTGACACAGACAGCATATATGCTTACGAAGCGACATCTGCGTATACGGACTTCCATGGGCTCGCAGAATCTCATATTCATGAGTTCCACGAGAAAGGTTGAAGAGAAGATTATTTTTGTTCATCATTTAACAAGACATTGTGTCATTCAGTGACATTTGTTGCACAGCACTAGCACTAGCATTTTCACAGCACTTGCACAGCACTAGCACTTGCACAGCACTAGCACTTGCTCAGCATTAGCACTTGCACAGCACTATATCCTGTACATTTGACATATCCATAATGGTGACAACTTTTCATATAACCATATATACAAATGAATAGTGTTAGTAAGAATGTAAGAAAAGATAACAAAAATATCTTGGCAAAGTTTTAAAATGTGTCCAATATTACACGAACGTATTTTTGTGTTTTAAGAATAAAGATATTTTGATTGTTTTAGAAAGAAAAACGGCCCTTAAATTTGTCCGTCCGCTTTAAAAGAGTCAGATGACGAAAACTGAATGAATGTTTGAACAATCAAACGAAACGTGATGTATTAAGAGTCCATGCTTTTCAGTTAACCTTGAAAATAAATTATCTTCCCGTCAATGTTTTTAAGGCATAAAACCGTTTTAAATTGTTTATTTATTTCATTAATGTAACAGTCAAGAATTGTTTCTTAGTACGCCAACGGTCAGTTTTATGGGTGGAGAAAAGACGAGTGTCCGCCTGAAATATCTCCCCACTGAAATAATTCATGTATTTCTTCATTTGATCATTTGATCGGTGTTTTACGCCGTACTCAAGAATATTTCACTTATACCCGTATTATGGTGGAAGGAAACCTGGGGAACCCACCACCTACGCCGTGTGTCAGAAGTTAAGTATCACCTTTTCCTCGTTATCACACTGTCATACATGCTCTGGTTTTATTGTCTAAGCTGTAAGTCTTTTATTGTATCCTATATAACTAATTCGACCCAGTTACTGGTAAGTCTTAGCTGGGTCATCCAGTGGAATCTCTCAACACA
Organism: Liolophura sinensis; assembly: GCF_032854445.1. NCBI lineage: Eukaryota > Metazoa > Mollusca > Polyplacophora > Chitonida > Chitonidae > Liolophura > Liolophura sinensis. The sequence goes on along the minus strand of NC_088305.1, from coordinate 20,501,180 downwards.
TACCTTCCTCGTCATTTTGTCGCTAACTTAGTCTCCCAAAATTTGACAATTTCGCAGTTTATTCCAGTTTTCCTCTACGGGATTTCCTTGCATTGAACAGCTGATAGCTGATTGCAGGAATTGAAGCCAGCATGACCTGGACTTGAACTCACAGCGACCGCATTGGTGAGAGGCCCATGTGTGATTACGCTGCGCTAGTACCCTGATCAACAGAGTCAAGGAAGCCCCTGCAGGAATTGAAAGAACTAAAGTGGCGCATGACACACGTTATTTAGAAATGGTCGCCGTACAATATCGTATCAGTGCATTTTATTTATTCATTGAGAAAAAAGGTAAAGAATAATTAGCGTTTCCAGGAACATTCAGCAAAATCTATTTATATTCTAAGCATGCTGAGCTTAACATTGCTCAGAGGCTTTTTACGAAAGGATAAATGATAGCGAATATAAAAACTCACAATCTGCGTTCTGGGTTTTGGCAACAACGGATATGATATAATATTAATAATGGCAAATCAATTAGCTGCTAGGAATTTGTAAGCGTTATTTTCTAGCAGTGAATCCTCTATTGATGTATGAAACCCGTTTGCGTGATGTCAACAATTAATGTTTTACAACATTCATGAATATTTAATCATTTGCAGAGGGGTATTTCCTGCTAATTATGGCCTTTTCGTATTCACAGCTGGTCGCCAGACCCAGCTTCATTAATGTCTATACAAATCCATATACATTCCCAGCATTATGACCTGATGTTGATCAATGACTATAAATTTTGGTGAGTTCGTACGGCAGATATACTCTTGGTGCAATGTCAGAATCCTGTATTAAAGTAGTCACGAAGACAAGTAAAAAAATGATATATTGTTTAGGAACTTGAGCCAAATAATGAAATTTCTGACTACGTAAAAGTTTACGTCTAATGTCTCTAATTTTTCAGAGCTTACATCTGTTCCCTTGCGTTATTGCTCGTCTGGCGGCTTAAATTATGCAATATGGAGCTGTAAAGTATCCCAGTTACGATGCAACCTTTCATTTGGTTAAGCGTTTTATCACTTTTGACTGGATATTTAATTTTGTTTTTATCGAACGCCTTACAGAATATTTCCCCTTTTATGACGGATGAAATGCGTAACGACTTCGTACAGCACAGTATGTGGAGGAAAAAACATGGAATTTCACATTTTTGTGGTAAATGCGCGTTATCTTCCCTAGGCACTACCCTTGGATGAATCAACAAAACAGAAGTGGCCTACGGCTATTATCTGGCCACTACTTGGCCATTTTCTGTCCGGCCGCAGATCTGTGCGTCACTTCTCACATTTGCAAACTGCGAAACACAGCCCTTGCGTCTCTCTTTGAGACGGAGTGCATGACATTACAGCAAGCAATTATCAGTTTGTCCCCAATTAATGGTTTCTAGACAGATTCAAAGAATTTTAAAGCAGTGTAATTTGATTACCAGAAAAAAAACGACATATTCTCTCCCATTTCCAAGAATTAGATCAAATCGATGTTCACGCTTGTTTAAATATATTTTCCCCCTTTTGATTTTGAGCAAGAAAATCTCACTATTTTATTTTTTATTTGTGCCCAGAGTATTTTTGGTTATACGACGACTGTCTGGCTTATGTGTATAACTATCAACAATATGTGTGACAATCTTTCTAAGTCCTAAGTCTCCTGCAGGGACATATTTACAGTGGAGAGAGAATAAAACCTTTGTCTACTGAGCGGGCTGAGTTCTTGTGGCCTAAGATACCTCAGCACATTAACACTGTTAACACTGACGACGCATCTGAGGACGCTGAAGCAATCCTTCCATTTATTTATTTGATTGGTCTTTTACGCCGTATTCATTATGGTGAGAGGAAACGAGAGATAGGTACAGATGGCCATCACCCTATACCATATATAAAGGTGCTACCTATTGATATTATTACTACGCCTTTTTCTTTAGACAGGGATAATACATGAGTGTGGTAATAGGATATCCGCCTTAATGATTCAAAGCCTGGCTAGTCGATCGCTTAGCCAGAGAAATGCCCGCGTTGACAAAGGTTGATTACGTCTGGGTCATTACTGGACCACTTAGGTCAATGGCAGTGCGGCCATTTGTCCCAGAAGGGTAGAATCGTTGGCTTGCCAGAAATGTGAAACTGTCTCGTTCTGTAATCGCTCATCTGTCACCTGAAACGCTGCAATATCGAGTTGCACAATAAGTCGTCAGTTAAGAATACAGCTAGCCTTCGAAAATCATTGAAATGATTATCTCCGCTTCCCAAAATATGATGTTTTAACTACATGTGTAACGACACGACGCCAAATCTGCCACCTGCTTCTCTGGTCTCCGAAGTTTACGTCAGCTTACACTAATTTGTTCTAGCTTACTTTAGATGTAAACAAGTCTGGATAGAATCGTAACAAAAAAGAGAATGTCGTCTTTACATTTCTTCAACGAAATACCATTTACAGCGGGATGTATGGCTTAAAAAATACATATATATACAGGGTGTCCCAGCAGTCGCGCACCATCCAGGTTAAGATTGTCCCACAGTTTGTGTTCTTTTCTTAGAACACCAAGCTAATGTCGATCTTGCCAACTACAACGGGTTTTATTTAATACATATAGTCTTCAAGGAACGCCAGCACACAGCTGTGTTCACGGATATTGAAGTCAGTGTGATTGATATTACTGGAAAAACACAGACTGAACAGAATTGTCCAAAATTGGCAATAAATCTCCAGAACACGCACCTTTCCAAATGATTAGCTCTTAAAGCATGTTGCGGTTATCACCATGGCAACGGGTTTCTCTATTTATAACCATTTCCTTTAAAAAACAAAATGTACCAATGACAATTTCAGCCCCCCCCCCCCCCCCCCCAACACACACACACACAACCAACTCCACCACCCCATTACGTTGGGTTTGTGAGAATTAAATTGTAATCATTTCCGCTGTTGCCAGAACGAACAAGGCCATGGCGTGCTCGTGCGTTAATGTCAACCATTTTCTGTTACTTCATATCCTCTATTTTCAGGATCAAAAAAATCTACACAATTTACGACTCGAAATGATTAGAATATATCAATATACGCAATAATTGACGGCGCGCTGTAAATAGGCGCTTGTAACAATTATCATTATTCCGTGGGTTGTGTATCACTGAAAAAACAACGTGTACTAATTTGATTTTGTACGGTGGCCTGTTCTAGCCACTTGTAATAATCTGTTACCTGTCATCCACTGTGTGCAATGCCAAGAAATAACAGTCTAATAACAGAAATGAAAACTAATAAAAATTAAATTTCCTTTCATAATCACCTTTTCGGAAGCTCAATAAAGAGACAAAAATTCAAGAATTTCTGGACAACAGAAGGATTTTATTTTAACCTGAGCCTTCTATGTCCGATTATAACGGCAAATGCTGGGTTTCAATCTCCATCGATCAAAATCAAAGCTTTGATGTCGATGACTTCTGTTTAATATTCTACAATGTGTCAAGATATGACACAAGTTATTGGTAACATGAAACCTGTCAACATAAAAAAGGGCTACAAACAACACTGTCGGGCGAATCCTGTGGCTTCAGCACTGTGGTATCAGCAACACTGACGTCGCTGATCCAGTCTTATTCTCTGTGCTGTACGTCTGATAAGTGTAGGTATGAGGCACCGTTCGGCCTTACCACAACATGTCTGCATTTTCAGAGTATAGAACACCACACATTTAGGTCAAATACAATACACGTTCAGGTCAAGCAACATCACACGTTCAAGTCAAGTAACATTTCACGTTCAGGTCAAACAACATTACACATTCAGGTGAAATTGCATTACACGTTCAGGTCAGCTTAAGCAATACTACATTTATTTATTTATTTATTTATTTATTTAAGGCCAATGCTAATCAGATTGGTGTAATTGTAATCTGGCTGGTAGATAGAGTGTCGCGTCTGAGGCCTTCGACATAGCGTTCCGGTGTAGCAGCGCCTTAAATTTGTTAAACGTGAGCTTGCATGATTCGAGAAGACTACATCATCTTGTCAAGGCTACATCATAGTATACTAAATACCAGGCTCGGGCAGTCTGCTGATTGGTGTTGATCTGGGGATGACAATTTAGCTGAATTAGTGGTTGGATAGAATAGCAAGCTAGTAATCTAAGTGAATATACAGTCTCCACCTTCAATCAGTTAAATGTCAAAGTGAGGCCTAACGTGTCAACTCTCTCGATTTGGCTGTAACCTGTCCGTGAAAAGCATTCCTTGCATACGTCGCCTATTAGTGAAATTCGAATTTGTTATTGTTGCATTTTTTACTATTTACATTGATTTATTGGCTTTTTTGTCCTTAAAATTTATGACTAGATACAAAGAAATTAACACCATACAAAAACGTTACCCAACAACAGGAACCCTCCGAATTCTTAACGATTCAAAGATAAACCTCTGTATAACCCCTAGACCACTGCCCGTCTCCCAGATCTGCAAAATTTGTGGTACTATTTTCGAGTACATGTACCATTAGACCATCGGTTCCTTGAAGTACCACCTATTTCCGTTATATGCGCGCGCGTATGTTTGTCTTTACCGGGAACAGATGAGGATTAAGTACATCTAGTCTTAATTGAGACGGGAAGAGGATTACAGAATCAATACCACGTGACTGGGAACTTCAACAAGAACTTGGTCAAACAACTGGAATTGCTTTTCCATCCTGGGGAAACGTGATCGGTTTTGAATGGGTTAAAATGACCTGATGGAGCTAACGACACCGCCGTTAAATTGACCAAATGTTTGGCTAGACTCAGAGCTTTACGCCTCTACAAAGAGATTTTACTAATAAGACTACAGGAATGAACAGAACCGAAAAAGAGAACTCAGGAGACACCTGATTGGTTTTGGCACGTGTCTTTGTTTACAATGGAGATCAGAGATACGAGTGAGCACATATCACGCCGCGAAGTTAACTGATGACATGTGTATGTTAATATCGGAACTATTTTTGTTCTTCTGTTACGTGACTGTCCGAGAGTAAGTTTCCAGGTAAAGCCGGCGAAACAGTTGCGTAACCAAGAAGTCCAAAGCCCTGAACCTGTCTTGAATACGCATTTCAAATAGTCGCAGAGTGGGGTAACTCTGATTTTAAGCAATGCAGGGCTTTGCAGGAGTTAGACTGAAAAATTAATCATTTAATTTTAACAGAAAGTTGCTGGGAGGTTTTCTGTCATTGCAGCAGATTGTTTCGTTAAATGTCACTCACATATTCTAGTAATTCAACACAAAGATTCTATTAGACTAACATGATATTATATTGAATATGAGAGACTATTATGTTATAAAAACAGAGTACATTCTAGCATTACTCCGACAACAGACAGTTAAAAGTAACAGATTAATTCTACTCAGCTGACCCTATATTTAATTTCTTCGACACCACCGCTAACGATGCTATCCTTAAAAATATGTGCACGACATGATTGTAAATTCCAAACTGGTATTCGGGTTCTTTAAGGTTCACCGTGCAGCTATACCGTTACTTGTGCCGGTCATGATTGTGAATTTCAAACTGGTGTTCCGCTCTATTGGACCGGATATGCAGGTGCATTTCAGATTTTCTATTGCGAAGCTGTCTGGGTGATGTTGGAATGCATTCTGTTATGATAATGTGATAATATGCCATGCACATACAACGTAATACTCCGATAGTCCAGCACAATATTGATGTTAATAAATAGAATATGCATGCTATATTTATCACAATAACCTGCTACAATGACCGATTAATATGCTGTAGTAACAGAATACATTTTATCATCACTCAGACAACAGACTTTCTGTTAAATTTAACAGATTGTTTTTTTTTCTGTTGTTGTTGTTGTTTTTGGAGAGTGGTTCGATCAAGTATACTGTATGACGTATATATGGGTTATAAATAAGCAATGCCTAAACGTGATACAATGTTCGTGAAAATATGGCAACATGAAGGGTTGTTTTTTTTAAGTTTTATTATGTCTGATAAATAATGATAACATAATAATTTAATAGAAAGTCTGGGAAATGCTGGAATGTATTCTGTTATTGTAGCAGATTAAGCTTTTAAATAGCACTAAAAGTCTATTAAGTCAGTATAAAGATTGTATTGGGCTAACAGGATAATGTGTTGAGTACGAGACAGAATACATTCTAGCATCACTCCTGCAAACAACAGACTCTCTGTTTAAATTAACAGATTATGTTTTGAATGTATATGCATATCCCAGTAAAGCATGTTCAGTAGTATAGAATTAAACCGGCCTGGACTACATGACAGTACAGTTTTACATTAATCAAATTGCTCTGAGCCCGACTGTGCCTTCGTTGAGATCGGATAATCTTGTCTTATTAGCTTGCTGCTGAACAGGGCACGTTAGTTTACTGCCTGGGGGTGTACATAATAGGCAAGGTCAATGCGAAGGGGGGTAGCCCAACCAAATGCATGTATACCGTGCACTTACGAATAAAGCAGGTTTCCGTTAATAAGAAAAGCATTTAGCGATCCATTTAAACCTGTATAAAAACGCAACATTACATGGGACATGGATTGAGACTTTCCCAGGGAGGAAAGTTAATGAATTCCCCAACCTCCTGTAGGACCTAACCTCTAAGGGTAGACCCAGATTAGAAGGTGTGACCAGAATGAAAAGCACATTGTAAACATTAGCCATTAGATCACATTTGAACTGCAGACATCAAGCCACGTTCAGACGGTATGTTCGATAGCCAGTCGACCCGATGAATTCGATTAGACCTAGTCCACTAAAAAGGGCATGCCCATCTCTTTCATTCCACTGTAGTTTTCGACAAATCGTATAATTTGAACGCGGCTTATTAATTACACTTTACCTGTATTTAATTATTTATTTATTTGACTTGTGCTTTACCCCGTTATATTTACTTATCCTATATATTTTAATGCGACGAGTAAATGCGACAAATCACATCTTGTGAACACGGACTGTGAACCATCTCCGAGACTCTACGGTGACTGATTGCAGCCACACATCTTTCACGCATAGCAAAAAGTAAATCCAAAAAACACTGAATTAAGCATCAGTAGAAAGACCAGGTGTATTCAGGCACAGTTTTGAATGGTTCTTTTCCCAGAAATTGCTTCAGTTCATTTTTGTAGCTCGTCTTTTTTTCAGACAGTGGTTCTCAAAGATACCCCTTTTCTGCAGTTTGAATACCTGGACTATTAGTCACCACTTACAAGTGAAGTTGATGTAAACTGCATTAAAAACTATTAATTATACACAAATCTACTTCCAGTCAAGGTAGACGGAAAAGTAGATTTGATTTAAAGACGGCAAGGGATTTTGACAACTTACAACACATATAGGAACTTTTACTTGTTAAATTATGATTTCCTCTTATGCATGGCTAAGCCTTGAAAGCCAGATCAAAAAGATCACACTGTAGAATTATTTGATCTTTGCCTATGTGGTATTTCTGAGAATTTCGTTTAAAAATAATGGATAAATTTATTAAAAGGGCCATCACACATTCATACAGATAAATCTCATATGTAAAGGAAAAAACAAGAATACGCCATCGAAAACGATGAAAGTATAGATAAGACACAGGATCGGAAGTAATGAAAGACAAGAAAGGAAAAGTCAAACACCTACCATACATATTACAGGAAAACACTAGAAAATCCGCCAACAACAAACAGACCAACGAAAAGGAAAAGATAAGAAAAGCCGTCAGTATGGAATTTATCAGTGAAAACATTAAAGGATAAAACAAAGAAAATCGTCAACATCAAAAACACTATCGAAAACGATTAAAGAACAAGAACTGAGATGGCTTCAAAATGAAACAAAACGCCCAAACATATTAAACAAAAGTCTAGAAAAAACGACCACTTCAAAAACACAACGGAAAGCAATAATAAGAAAAGCCGTCAAGCATTAAAGGAAAAAACAAAACAGCAATCAAACCTGAAGGAAAAGTCAAGAAAAGCCGCCAGTCACAAGGAAAAAGACAAAAAAAGCCGTCAAGCATTGAAGGAAAGGGCTAGAAAAGCATTAAAAGATTAGACAGGAAAATCATTTGAAAAAAAAGACAGCGAAAGGAAATAGTTTCTTATCATCAGAGAAACGCGTACAGCTGATAACTGTATCAAAAAATACCTTCACTTCACTTTTAAAGCTACAAGTACTAGTGACCATTACAGTGTATTGACGCAACGGTGACGTCACCCATGTTCCTTAAGGTAAAATATGTTCTCCAATGACTATCTCGGAATTCAGATGTTTTAATTTCTTAATTCTAATTCTGTACACAAACTCTTAAACAATGAGTGAAGTTATTTTATTACATAGTTTCAGTTTGTGTGTCTGATTGAATTAGTGATTAACTGAATGGTCTAGTTCAAGAATGTTTCTCTTACATGACAGCAGTCGGGTTCATGGTCGGACGAAACTGGAGTGCCCGGTATAAACCAATGGCCTTTGTCATGTACACGACAAACCTCTTGACTTAAATTCGTGGGAGAAATTACTATTATTTTGTCCCTTGCTCACAGACTGGCCAAAACTCTCCAGCATTTTGAGATTTTGAGTAAACCGGATAAACGACGCATCATCGGCAAGTAACAGATGAACTTTTCCCCAGTTCTTTGGGAACAGGGGTATCTCCATCGAAAGTTAGACTGGGCCAAAGGAATCGCGATTGTCTATCTAAACCCCAAAAGACGTGAGAGTGTGAGAAAGCACAAAATCCCTGTCTGTCCAAGACAGGGTGTGAACCCTCAGCTCCAGCGTCCTAGCGTTTGAAAGAGTCTTAACAATTCAGCCAACGCCATGCATCATCCTTCATGAAATAATTTATTATTTGATTGGTGTTTTACTCCGTACTCAAGAATATTTCACTTATACGACGCCAGCCAGCATTATGGTAGGAGGAAACCAGGCAAAACCCGGGGGAAACCCACGACCATCCGCAGGTTGCTGGTAGACCTCCCCACGCCGGAGAGGAGGCGAGCATGAGCTGGACTTGAACTCACAGCGACCGAATTGGTAAGAGGCTCATGGGTTAGCGCGATAACCAACTGAGCCACGGATGCCTCCTCATGAAATAATGAAAGTGTCTTTCACAACAAAGTTTTTCAGGTACGGTGCATTTATATTGCCAATCGCCCTGCCTTCTTCATCACTGTCTCGGTTTATGTGTTGTAGGCCACGCATGCGTGTTATGTCATGATTAAGGAATCAGTAATAATGGCTTCCTGCCATCTCGGCAATATTGCAGCCATACCGTCATGGTTACAAGGAAAAGTGTTAATAACATCGTGGGTGAATCAAATTGACATCAGCGATTCCATTATAAAGTGCAAATGTCTCCCCTTTCGAATTTAATACAGATCGCTGGTGACGCATGCGTGCTTGTGTCTAAAATAATTAAGGCAATGTTTACAGAAAACTGACTGGCCTTTCCCACGCCTGATCATTCCGCAAGAAAAAAAGAGAAATTTATAGACAACTCATTTGCCCTTTTGTGGGCCTGATCATTGGACAGAAAAAGAGGAAATTTATCGACTGAAAGTGACTGATCTGCCGTTCTGTATAGGCTATTCGACAGAAAAAAAGAAAATTTAAAATCAGGCTCGGTATTTATGGCATACAATCTGGGTGCTGAAAGATTTGCTTACACACGCGTCAATTTGTCCATCCCCTAGTTCACCCCCTAGTTGGTCGCACTTTAGGGGTTGGTCAACTTCACACCTGCCTTCATTTGACTATAATTTACTATAATTCTGTTATGCTGATGGCTGTTTGAATCGAGAAATTGAATAAACGAAACGCTTAATGGTAATTGAAGGAAGCCAAATATGTTTACCAAAACCTTAATTTTCTTTAAGCAGATTTAGATGAAGCTTTGAAAGTACCTCAAAATCAAGTTTATGTTCAAATCTACTTAATCCTCACGCAACATTTGCGAATGTTTTCTCTTGGATAAGAGACATAGCAGGGGTCACCATGAATGAAATTATTTAGATGATGCCCAACTCAATCATCTCTAATTGCATAGATCGTCAATTTTCTTTACTTTTTTTACATTCTAGCACCGAATTTTGTTGTGATAAGGGAATTGCTATTCTGACATCGGCAAATCTTGCTTTCACCAGCAAATTTTCCCATGAATTAAACTACATACTGTACGCACCTTGCAAAATTATGAACGTGTCTTAATCAACTCCAGTAGTATAGTTGGGAGCTTTTGTGTCCGATTGAGGAGGTGGTTGAGGAGGTGGCGGTGTGTCGTTGAGTCCGCGCTCCCATGAATGAGACGCATGCACCTGACGTCAGCACTAGCGCGTGACGTGTGCGCCAATGAACTCAGCTCCTACAGCTCCATGTCGCGCCAAAACTAACCCATAGGTGACATCCATGTCGCCCCAAAGCTGGTGTCACGCCTTAGAGCAACTCGTGTCACGCGACGTCGCGCGAGGCGTGCCAACGGTCAGCAGGCGTGTGACGTCGTGTGAGCTGTTGAGGAGCAGTTGGGGGGGGGGAGCAAGTGCGAGGCGCATGCGCGTGACGTCACGCGTGGTGCGTCGTTGTCCGCGCTCAGAGCGAGGTACGCTCCTTCGCGCCCAAACGGACCATGGGTGAGCACGCGGTCTTGGAGCCTAAATTTCGTTGAAGTCCGCGCTGCGCTTGCAAGGCGATGAGGAGCCCAACTCCTTCAGCTCCTTCCCGCCAAATTGGACCCATGGGTGACCACGCAGTCTTAGAGCGAGCGAGGCGCGCTCAGAGCTGAATATTTTTGGCGTCCGCGCTGTGCAACCCATGAGCGAGGAGCCTGACCAACATATGACCCCCCCCCCTCCCCCACCCCGCCAAGCGTGTCGTTCTGGACGGGGAGGGTTGGGCTAGGTGGAAGGCACTGGATGCGGATATCTCCGAGGCGGGCTTGACGGTGCGTCAGCCGTTATCTGACGACTGGTGTCTCTCCACTCTGACCACCCCTGACGGCGCCATGCTCGTGAACGTGAAGAAATGAAAAGCATAACGACCCGACAGTCCGCTCTACCCGACCAAAGAAGGTGTGATCCTCAACTACCTCACCAACTGGCGAAACCTGCTAGATATCAGCGTCATGTCATTCGTATACATTCGTATACCATTCGTAGTCCATAAAGGGCGTTACAAGTCGATAATCGCAAGATCCATTTCCAAAACAACGTTTAACACTAGCTCCCAAAGACAAAGGTAAGAAATTATACAAATAGGAAATAAAGCCGGCAACACACAAGAGAGAAGCGGTCACCAGTTTTCAATGATGCCGGGCAGACAGTGGATATTCCACGCATGAATTCCATATCAAAGTCCAAATTCGGAGTCCATGAATGAGTTCCATGTCAAATAATAACTAAACAAGGTATCTCAGTCGCGCTTTGATTGCAACTGTTCATAAAGGTATCATGTAGATGCAAAGAGCATGGCTGCCTTTACGGCCCCTAGTCCCAGGTAAAGCGGTATTAGATACAGTTTGAAAATGACCAGCGTTACAGACCTTAACCGAACAGATTGTGAATCAATAGTAAGGGACGATTACGTCTTTCCCGGACATCGACATGTTGCTGGTGGCAGCCGAGGAAGAGGCCGTCGGCACCGGCGGCGGCGTGGGTCTCCACCCCGGATCCTACAGTCGCAGCGCATGGCACACCAGGGCGCAATCGACGAGACTTCCCTTTGCACCTTGCTGCAAGACCGAGAGCTGGCCGTCAGCATCGTGGACGAGGTCCGTACCCGTTACCTGAAAGAGAAACCTGTACTCGCCAATTTCATACGGCAGGCACCATCACTACCTTGGGAGGCGGGGAAGGACGTGAAGCAGCAACTGCGTCAGTTTTTGAGCGAGACGCCCATCAAGAAGGCCAACCCTCACTTCGCCCGGATGTATGTGGAACATATGGCACCCAACCTACGAAAGCCCTCCATGAACGGTCAGGACAAGCCCGCAGACGAGTAAGTACTTTTAACTGCTCCACCCTCGCCACTTTTGCGTGTCCATCATACCATAATTACCCTACTTGCCTGGGCCTACGGTGATCATTCTACACATGTGTTTTACAGGGATGTGACCATGGTGCGAGTTCTGAACATAGACCATTGCTAAGACTTCCATATCGGTGATTTATTCACCACAGTCACTACGAGACATTTCCAACGATGAATACAAAAATGACACACATCATTGTTGGAGTTCACCAAAAAAAATTAACGTTGAATCCTCGGTCTTTCTATTGGTTATTTCTCACCTGCAAGGCCTGTGTTAGTTGTTATTTATTTATTTATTGATTATTATTTTTTGGGGCTACGGGTCATTCACCGTAAGTGGATTTTGATTGATGGCTCGGTCGGTGACAGCACTAGATATAGATCCGCGGTTTAGGATAGGTTTACCCACTATACATGGACACAGGGACTACACCGGATTATGCCTAGTACCGGCCGCCAACCAGCTCGCCAGCAGTAGCACCAACAGCGGCCACCACCGACGGTCGACATGGCAGCGTTTGTCAAAGAGAACGTCGACAACCGTTACCCACTTACCCGCATCGATGTCCTCTACAAGTACGCATGGGTGGTTCCACTGCGCAACAAATCCGGTGTTCGTCTGATCTAGGCGTTTCAACGCATTTTCAAGACGGGACGTCGACCGCTGTACCTGCAAACGGACGACGGGAAAGAGTTTCTGGACAGACCGATCAAAGTATTAAAGGACAACGAGGTGTTTTCTTTCACACGTTTAACGAGACCAAAGCGTCCGTGGTAGAACGGTTCGACCGTACTTTGAAAGGACACATCTACAAATATTTCAACGCTCACAACACTCGACGGTACATGGAAGCCTACAATCGAGCGTATCACGGGAGTATACGGCCGGTCGCCATCGAAGTCACCACCCAGAATCAGAAAGAAGTGCGTCAAGCATTTTACTGTCCACCCACGTCCAAACGATCGGTGTACCGTTATCGCGCCGACCTGGTGCGTATAAGTAAAGTGAAAGGGAAATTCGAAAAATCGTTCCTCCCGAATAGGAGCACGGAAATGTTCCGCATCGTCCGTACCCACCCTCGTCAGCCTGTCGTGTACACACTGGAGGACTTCAACGGGGAACGGTTGCTCAGGACGTTTTACGAGACCGAATTACAACCAGTGATGGCCGCGGCAGACAAGTTTTATGAGGTGGAGAAGATCTTTAAAAGACGTCGTCGAGAAAAACTGTATTATTGGGTGAAGTGGGTTGGCTATCCACCCAGCTTTAATTCTTGGGTGCCGGCCACGGACGTCAAACGTATTTAACCCCGAGGATGACGGGGGGTTGTCGCTCGTCGGCTTGACAGCACTTCCCCGGGCATGGACCTGAACTCCACCCCGCTACCACGGGGTTCACCGCCGAGCAGGACGCGTCCACGGACCAAGCCAGCACCCCCCTCCCCCCCCCCCCCCCGGTTGAAGTTTACGGGAATTGCCAGTTTACGCCTACTCCGCAGGCGTCACCTTCCGTCGCTCCATAGCAGTCCGTCTACCTCGCCCTTCCCACCCGGGGCGACCACCAGCAGCAGCACCACCAGTCGTAGTAGCAGTCCGTCTACCTCGTCTTCCCTGCCTGATACTTGATGGGAGGATCCGTTTACCTGCATCGTCAGCGGACCGACGGGGTGTGGAAAGTCCGTGTTTGTGAAACGAATGTAGGCGCACGCTCAAGCTCTCATTTGCCCACCCCGCCACGTGTCGCCTGGTGTCACTGGAGTGGCAGCTTTGAAGAAGGTGTGCCCAGCCCGTCAACATTCGGCCCAGGGGAGCGGATGTTAGTCGTCGTGGACGATTTGATGGCCGAAGCGGACGACCGCGCGACAATACCCTTTACCAAAGGCAGCCACCACCGCAATTTCAGCGTGGTGTACATCGTGTAGAACTTGTTCAACAAAACCAAAGATCATCGCACCATGAACGCACACTACTCGGTGTTGTTTAAAAACCCGAGAGACGCGTCTCAAATTAAAACGATCGCTAAAAAGATGGCTCCGGTGCGGACGCAGTACGTGCTCGAGGCTTTTGAGGATACCTCCGCCGAACCTCATGGATATTTGCTGGTCGATTTCAAGCAAACCACACCGACCACCTTCGACTTCGCACCCAATCTTCTCCGGGGAGATTCATCACGCCTACCTGCCCAAGTCACAAATCTTCGTATGCACGATCTGCAGAATCAGTTGCTTCCCTGCCAGCCACAGGTGATGTCACGCCGGCTCCAACGTTACGGGTCCCTGCTGTTCATGCTGGATCAAACCACCCCCGCCAATCGACGCATCGTGCTGCGCGTCAACGATCCGGGTTTACTTCTGTGTTTGTGTGAATGTGCCAAGAATGTGTTAAATGGAAATGTTGTACTATCACGGGCTCAGTAGGGGAAGTTACAACGGCAAAAGACGGTTCTTCGCACCGTCTTCGCCAAAACCACTACCACCAAAACTCCAGTGTTTTGACTTTGGTGCCTTCAACGGCAACACATTATAAGATCAAGGTATATAACCGTCGGGGATAGTCAGGTCAGATATCCGGTAGTAGGTCTTTGGTCTGGTTGTAGGAGTACATGGTGTTCCCCCGCATACGCATACCTCGGTTCACACCACTCGCGCTTTGGTTGTCGCGCAACACGACGGTGAGGTAGCCGTCTTCTCCACTCCATGAGCGCTAACGCCTTTGCAGGAGAGCTTGTCTTTACTGTTCGACACCCCGCCGTAGCACTAGTATGTCTTCGAACACAAACTGACGATAACGTCAGCAGTCCACTCAACTTTGGCGTACACCCTGGCGTACGTTTATCAAAGTCGTAGTGGTCGCGTCGAGGCAACCATTTGTTCAGCTCCGCCTCGTATACCGCCCGCAGGTCAGGTTTAACCAAGGATTTCCAGTCCCGGTCAGACTAGGCCATGTACGCGGAGTCCGTGTCCATCTCGCAGTGCTGATAGTCAGCCTTGTTAATAAAACGAGTCATGAAATCATAGTAAAACTCAACATACAAAGTATACCGTATACTCTCCAGTAACTTGCGCGTCTTCGTCAGGTCACAGATTTTCACATCCACAAGTCGGACTTGGTTTGTCACGGTTTTGCCATAGCCAGAATTTTCGAACAACTTCATAGTTTCCCTTATAAGGGCCTTGGGAGGGTCGGCGTCCCCTCCTGCAAAAGTTTAAAAGGCTTGCTCGGGCGTGTACTCTACAACTTGGTAGACGTAGGTCACTACCAACCCGCGAGGGAGATACCACTGGAGCAACGAGGTAGCCAGCAGAATTTCCGTGCCGAACATACTCCTGATTAACATTCGCCTGGAACCGGGCATGATGTCATTTGCCTGCGCGAACTCATGGTGGGGCCTATGTCCTCGCGGTTCACATCGCTGTTTTTAAATATGAGTGGGCATTCCTCAAAATCCGCTTTCAGATGGTCCGGCATCTGATGGATGTGCGTTCGACGAAGCTAAACAACCGGCCGTGGACGACAGCCTCCACTAGATGACCCTGCGTGTTGGGCTGTAGCTGTGACGTAAGTAAGCCGTACTGCTGCAGGAAGGCGTGCAAGGAGGGTTCGCTTTCCACAGGCGAAGAAACTCGCATTCCCATATGGATATCAGCTCGTACCCCTGGGAGCGGACGTATGCCTCATTCGTGTCCACTTCCCGTCGGAAGTCTTGAGGTGTCAACCCTCGCCGATCGTTGTAGCACAGCTCACCCTGGCGTGGGTGATTCAGGTGACAGTCATGGTAGTGGTTATAGCAGCCGTAGAACTGGAAGACGGTGGGACGTCCTTCGATGTGGGCGAACCCGTCAACGGGGAGTTGCCTATCACCGGCCCATTTCTCGGTATGGTTCATTCGGTGGCGGATGGGTACCTCCAGCTGGTGCGACTGACGGTCTAGCCATTTTTCAGCCAGACGTTTCGCGGTGCCGGAGGGAACGAACTTCTGCCCGTCACGTCGCCATCGAATGTAGTGACATTGGTGAGGCAAGGCAGGCGAAGTACAATGCGTTAGCATCGAACCCAACGATCTGCTGGGAGAGTTTACCTCCCCGTATACGTGTCACGCCTCGTTCGTGGTACCGCTGAAAGATGATGCTCTTTTTTGGCAGTCTTGCATGTCTTTGTCTTTCTCACCGATGAGCTTGAACACGGAGCACAAATCGTGAAACAAGTAGCGCATGGTGAGCCCTGGTATGCTAATACAGTCTTTAAAGACGTCGACGCGCATGGCTTGGTAGAACACCACCATCTTCTCCGCCGCCTCCATGAAGGAGATGACGTCCAGGTTGTTATACCACTGCAAAATTTCCCTTTGGTGACGCGGCAGTCGTAAGTTTTCATCAACTTGTCGTGTCTGTAATTAGGGACTAGGTAATTTTGAATGCTCAGAAATTTCAGCTGCGGCGTGCTTAGGGCCATGTGGTTATTGTTACGCTTGATAGCACACTCCAAATCACCCGCCTCACCAACACTCCAAATCCCCTGGTGGGGGTAGAGCTGTTGCTTGATCAAGTTCAGGTCGTAGTTGCCCGAGTTGAAGCCGAGGACGGGGAGCTGGTTGATGTAGGCGACGAATTTGTCCCGCACCCGCCGACGGCTCGGTGTCATTAGGATCGATGCGCTCATCTGACTCGTCCAGGATGTAGGCATAACGCTCGGTGAGATAGGCGCTATTGATCTTGCTGATGGTATTGAGGTAAGCCATCATCCGCTCGACGAGTGCGTGAGGATCGGCGGTAGAGATGAAGCACACGGGCTGGTCGTAATCGGGCACATTGGAGTTCACGCTGACACTCACGCTGACAGATGTGCAGGGACATCCATTCCGTTGAGCCGGTCATCGCTTCGTCCACAGGGGCCAGGTAATCTTGGAAGTCCTAACATGCTCGGTGCGGGAATATTCCGTCGTCACCTTCCCGGAGGTAAATACCCATGTCCGCCAACACTTCACAAATAGTGGATCGATAGTGGAATACAACCGTGACCCCCCACCCCCCACCCCCCCCACCCCCACCCCAGGTACTTTCGTCAGTGGACGTTTTGACCATGCCGTCGTAGTTCGTACTCGCGTAAACGTCTTAAAACACACTTGACAGGTGAAAGACTGGGCGTAACGCCCCATGTCCTTGATGTAACTGAAATGCTGACTGTGCAGGTTTAACTGCATGGTGGGAGAAGCATAGCGCTGTGCATTGCCATAGACGAGTTCAGCCGAGTAAAAATTGTTCATGGGGACAAGCTGGTACACTGAAATGTTTACGTTAAATAGGCTTTACACCGTGTCGAGCGCACTGAGGGGTACACTGCGGAAATGCCTGGGCTCCAATTCTACCACCTCCATATACATTCGGTGGTAACGTCGAGCCTGGTTTTCGCACTTTTGGAGGTTGGCCTTGTCCAGATGGACGGCCAAGCAGCGGAATAAATAGAAATGGTTCCCGCCACCAGCGTGAGCAGCCCGTTGTTCGCCACCAGGTAAGGCGGCAACGTTACCCTAACCTCACCGAGGGGCTGATGGGTTAGTTTGTGCGCGAAAAACAACACGTTGGTTAATAGGTCTACAATCCACTTCGCGTTGGAACGTTGTTGCTGCCCCCAGGTGAGTGGATCTTTGCTGGGGAGATGATCGGTGAGGAGTTCACGCAGGTCAGCCCGACTCGCCACGTGACACGGTGCGTCGAGTACCCGGGCATTGTTGGTGCTAGGGTAATAATAACGTGCCTGCCCCGTCTCCTTGTGCCGCAGAATATACCCAAAGCTATAATTCACAGTGAAGGTGGTCGGCTGATCCCCATAAATATAGTGCAGGTAATCGTTCATAACGGGCTTGCCGCGGTAAAAATGCTGGTGGTAGTCGTCGAGGGGAAAGCGGGTCTTTCCCGCAACAGAGAAGCATGTCGAAGAGTAGAGTAGAGTACAGTAGAGTTGCAAAGAGTAGAGAAGAGTAGAGCAGAGTATAGCTATACTATAGTAAAACTACAGTAAGGGAATGGTATGGTGGCATAGCATGGTGACCGGGTGTAAAAGGTGTGGGGTGTGTGATGACGCAGTGTGTCAGCCGGAATCCGTTTAGGCTTGCTGAATATTTATAATCTAGTATAGCTATAGTATCGCAGAGTATAGCTAAAGTATTGTATAGTAGTGTATAAGTATAGTAGAGTAGAATATAACTATAGTATAGTATATTTATTTATTTGATTGTTGTTTTACGCCGTACTCAAAAATATTTCACTTAGTATAGTAGAGTACAGTAGAGTAAAGTATAGTACAGAATAAATATAGTAGAATATAACTATAGTACAGTATAACTATAGTAGAGTAGAATATAACTACAGTAGAGCCACATTCCATTTAAACATGTGGACTTAGATGAACCATACAGCGCCAAAGGCTGTTCTCCGTCTATAGCCGTGTCAACAAGCTACCCAGAGTTATTCCCCCTGAAATTCTCTGTACGAAATACGGCATGTGTTTATACTGTATGATAAATATGTCAGTTTTAGTCGACGGCCATTAGGTCTAGCGTTATGTTCTACAAAAAACATCGCAATAGTTCTGCAAATAAACCTAGGCTATCTGGAAAGCTGAAAATAACACAAATCCAACGAATACACTATCGCTGACATCGATTTAACAACAGGCATATTCCTGTGTAATATTTTTGCGGGACGAATTTCATCATGTGGTCTCTAGCTTCTGGATTGTCTTATAGAATAGCTTATAATTTCACATAAATATCTGTTGGTATCGGCAGTCATACCTTTTTATGTATGTGCAGAAGCGAATAGCGGTGGGTAATTACCTAGCAAGCATTATGGCAAGTGGGCATAGATTTGCTCTAAGAGCCGTCTATGATGTCCAATAATTATTGTTTTATTCAATTTTACATAAAGAAAGGCACCAAATCCAGAGAACATGACCACAGAAACGTGTTAGGCAACATATAGGTAAAAAGGATAAGCCTATAACTTAGAAGCATACAGTTATGTATCTCTCTCTGAGTCACTTCGAAAGTAGTTCAGTAAATCTCAAGTATCGAAAATTGGACCATTCATAGTACGAAATACGACGTGTTTATATGCATGATCTTATCGCGTAGCTGAGAAGTACAAATCGTTCGGCTTTCACCAGACTGTATGTGGGTGGGTGTGTGACTTACCTTTCCGTGTTCAGCACGTCGATGCACGCGCCAATCCCATAACCGGTCAAAGGTCTTGTCACACCCTTCGCAGTTCCACACACGCTCCTTTTTACCGTGTCGGACCAACTTGCCCCGGCTGGGAAAAGTCCGCCCGCAGGTCGGGCACGTCAATCTCGCTCCTCCCTCCTCCTCCACGGGGCACGTCCTCTCATGACTCAGCCAATTGTCCCGCCGGGAAAACCGCCTGACGCACGTGCTGCAGGTAAACTGGGAGCTCTCCCTCTCGGCGTGCTGTGCCTGCTCATCCCGCAGCCATGCGTACCGCCGAGAAAACCGCCTGGCGCAGGTCCGACAACTTCCCCTTTGTTTCTCCTTCTCCTCCTCCTTCTCCTCTCCTCCTCCTCCTCCTCCTCCGTAAGCCATGTTGGCAGCGGAGCGTCAGTAGTACACAAGGGTGAACGTGGTCTGGTATTGTCTAGGCAGGTAGGCTAGCCAGAATCAGCTTCACTCTTTTTTTTTGGGGGGGGGGGGATTGAAATTCTGGTTTTAGGGTCACTTTCCTGGCGAATATTGTGGCCCATCAAATCGGTGTTTTATTTTTTTTAATATTTTTGATAGATAATGTCAGTGATTTTTTTTTTTTTTGATTGGTGTTTTACGCCGTACTCAAGAATAATTCACTTATACGACGGCGGCCAGCATTATGGTGGGTGGAAACCGGGCACAGCCCGGGGGAAACCCACGACCATCCGCAGGTTACTGGCAGACCTTCCCACTTACGGCCGGAGAATAAGCCAGCATGAGCTGGACTTGAACTCACAGCGACCGCATTGGTGAGAGGCTTCTGGGCCATTACGTTGCGCTAGCGCGCTGACCGACTGAGCCACGGAGGCCCCCGATAATGTCAGTGCGTTGGCATACTATTTACATATGTACATGAGTCAACTACTGGAATTAATCCTTTTTGTGGTAGTATGTATATAGCTTATTGTATAGGTTCAAATGCTGCCATGGTTATTTAACAGACAGGGGATAAATAGTAAGCTATTTACAGAGATTTACATTATCTTTACATTAGAAATACATAGATCTACATTACAGAATTACATTGAATTGACTGTACAGCAATTTACACAGAGAGAAAACAACAGTTTTTTTATATTTATTGTTAACAGTTTTGTTCTCTTGCTTCCTCCTCTGTGGTGTGGAGTTCAGCTGCTCCCGCCACTCATACCGGACGTCTTCCAGGAAAAACCAGCGTACTGGAAACCTGTGCCTGTAACAGGTGCGACAAGTATAATTGAGGAGGAAGGATGTCAGGCCTCATCCACTTAGTTGATGTAAGAGATAGTCCTATTCTTATGAAGTCTTTTAAGTTTCTGGTCTTCGTTTCCTTCGTGTTAATTTTCTTTGGTCACATGGGTCTTCTTATTGTTTTTCCTGTCTTCTTCTTTAGTAGATTTCCTATTCTATTCCAGTTTTTACTCGTGGCCTCCCATGGCGGTGCAGACAGCACGTTTAATAGACCGTTTGAACAGTTTCTGGCCTAGAGTGTTTAGGTTCACTCCGTTGTTGGTTAGAATTTGCTTTTGTGGTCGGATCAGTCCCTTATGTCTCCAGAAGGTGGCCAATTGGTTGTTTGTCAGCCTCATAATAATTTCATGGATTTTTGTTTTATAAATGTGGACCGACATTCGCCGAGTTACCTGACGGTAAAGAAGCTGGCTGATGTAGATCCTTGGAATTTGGAATTTCGATTTAAGTGCACCAACATAATCTAAAATATTAGCGCAAATTGCTGTTACTGATTTGTGGGAGTCCGCAGCGTTTTCCCCGATGTGGAGGATAACTAGGTCAGGTTTTGTCTCCTGAAGGAGACTTTCCAATGTCCCAGAGTATCAACTCTGGGTTTTCCCCGATGTGGAGGATAACTAGGTCAGGTTTTGTCTCCTGAAGGAGACTTTCCAATGTCCCAGAGTATCAACTCTAACTCCCCGAAATCCAAATAACCGAATGTCCTGGCCTGTTCTAAAGTCGATTCTAGAGTTTGGAATCGAATTTCGAAAGATATTATTCTCCAGCATATGAACCTAACTGCTGCCCATAATTAAAATTTTCATCCTTGTTTTTTGTTCCTGTGAAAACAAATAGAGAAAACAAATACACAAGGTAGTTGTTGTAATTTTGGTTAGCGAATCGGTTTGCTCTATAAGATAATGTATATCTTAAGCAAGAAGATGTTTGATCAAACAGATACTATGGGGCAAATTAGTGGTATAGCTACCAATCAAAATTTGATATAGGGTCTTCCCTCGTATGATCATACACACATTTGTGAATAAATAGAAAATAAATATCAACTAATAAGAATAGATAATAACAACAAACTACATTGTTTTCGTATGCTATGTTTTTGCAAACCGGTTCATAGATGTTTTATTGTCCCTCAAGATCAAGCTATCGCCGACACACTCGGGGATAAAGTTATAGGAAGGAATTATGTATCAGTGGAATAAACGGCCCTCAAAATCAAGGTATGGCCGTTGTTGGTCAATAGTGTTTTATTAGATTCGGCTTTCGTAACCCATCGATTTTATGTATTCTTTAAGTAAGGAGAATATTTGTGCTGTCAGATGTGGTTTGAAGTTAAATATAGTCTGAAGGTCAAGCTCACATTTGTAGATTTTCAGACGAATCGCCTTCGTTCTTTACTGTGCTTAATACATTGTAGCAAATAGTGCTCTATTGTTTCATCATACTCTTGAAAGGCTGAGCAAGTTGGTGAAGAATTTTGGATTACAGTTGCAACATGTGCTTTGAGCCCTGTTTTCCCTAGTCTTAGGCGTGATATGTTTTTGTCATCCTGGTTATTCATTAACTGGAACGAATTTAATTTTGTAATCGTTCCCTCCAACATTTTATAGTGCCACCGTCCGCGGGATCCTTTACCCGATTCCTCTTTCCACTGATTGTTAATTTGGGTATTGATCAATCTATATATTTCAGTTTGGCTCAGGGGGGCGTCTGTATCTTCTTGATATTTCTGTAGGCTCGATTTTGCTGCCTGATCTGCAGTTTCATTTCCTTGAATATTAACGTGCGCTGGAACCCATGCTGGAGTCAGTTGGGTTTTTTGTTTCTGTATTTTGTTAGTTAGTGATATTATTTCTTGTAGGAGGTCTGGTCTGCTCTCCGATTTGGAGTTTTTGATGGAAATTAATCCGCCGGGGGAGTCGCTTAGTATGGCTACTCGGTTTAGTTTGTTCTCAAGAATCCATGGTAGTGCCATTGTAAGTGTGATCCAGTGTGACCCTGCACATTTTTGGATCCGTCAGTATATTTTATTAGATGACCGTTGTAGTGTTTGTGGAAGTCTTCTAAGGCTTGAGCTTTGATATATACTGCAATAACCACAAGTTTTTTTGTTGATATGCGTTTTCTTGTTGCTTTGGCAAGGCAATGCCATATTTGCAAAGTAGTCTGTTGAGTTCATATCATATTGGGGCTGAGAGTTTTGTCCATTTTGTCCCCCTGATATTCATACTCAAAATAAGGGAGGATTAGATTGTAACATGGATGTAAGCGCTTATTTTTCCCGCATATTTACGGGTGAGTTGTTCTCTTCTGAGGTGAAGGGGTTTTTCAAGTGTTTTTACTTGGAGACTGCAAAGCGAAGTGCCTTCGAAAGATCCTGTTGCTACTTTTAAGGCAGAATATTTGATACTATCAATTCGCTGTAGTAGAGTTTTGCATGCGGATTGATAGACTATTGCACCATAGTCTATTTTGGAGCGAATTAGACACGGGTACATTTTTATGAGTGTGGTTTTGTTGGCTCCCCATTTAGTGCCTGAAATGCATCTCATTAGATTGAGATCTCGTTGGCATTGTTAGGTCATCAATATGACCTTTCCCTGTTAATCTGCTCTCAAGAATCATACCTAGGTATTTCACTTTGTCTTTGAATTCAATTTTCTTTTTACCTAAGAAAAGTTCGATCTTTACTTTTCTTCTGTTTGTAAAGACAATACTTGTTTTTTTAGTGGGTGAGAATTTAAATCCCCATTTGTAGGCCCAGTTCGAGATTGTTTTTAGTGTTTACTGTTATTTTCTTTATAGATTAGCCTATTTTCCATATTGCCGCATCGTCAGCAAATAGTGGCTACCCTATTTTTGGATGGTTATTATCTATTGCATTTGCTAAACCGTTTATCGGAATGTTAAATAACGTTGGGCTTAGTACGCTCCCTTGAGGTGTACCATTTTGTTGAGTGTGTCTTTTAGACGAAAAATTCTAACTTTAAAGTTCCGATTTCTTAGGAAATCATTTATCTAATGTTGGATTCTTCCTTTTATCCCGAGTTCATCGAATTGGAGTATAACTCCATCCTGCCAAACGAGGTCGAAGGCTTTTTCAATATTAAGAAAAACAGCCTGTGTGTATTCGCGCTTATTTATCCCCTTTCGGATGTAATGTTGTAATTTTGTTAGACGGTCATATGTATTACGACCTTTTTAAAATCCACTTTATGTTTCACTTTTTAGCAAGATGAAATTCAAGTCTGTTTTTGACCATAGTTTCGATTAGTTTACATAGACATGAGTTGAATGATATTGGGTGGTAAGAGGAACTATCGGATGGGTTTTTTCCAGCTTTTGGGATGGGAATGGCAATGGACGATTTCCAGTTTTGTGGCAACTGTTTTTCCTCCAACTTGTATTTATGAGTTTCAGTATTATATTTTGTGTTTTTAGCGGTAAGTGTTTTAGGATTGTGTAACCTAATTTGTCTTCTCCTGGTGAGGTTTCTTTCTTTACAGTGATTGGCTTTATTCCTGTAGGGAGAAATCTTTGTTAAGATAATGTTCAACGTGTCGTCGGGTCCTAGTTGTAGAAATGTGTTATCCTTGATTAGTTTGAAAGATGGATTAAGGTTTCGATCGGTGCATTTTCTGCGAAGGTTTTTGCAAGGCATTCCGCTTTTTCCCCATTGATTTTGTGTTTGCGATCCAAAGTTGGGACTGGATTGGTGATTTTGCCTTGTATATGTTTATCCCATACCTGCTCTGAATTTGTTTTTGTATCAAATGTTTTCACAGCAGTTCTCCTACTATTTGGCTTTTGCACCAGGGACTGATTTTTCAGCTTCAGTTTTTAAGTGTTTGTATTTTTCGTGGTCTGTATGTGATCTGTTTTTTTTTTTTTAAATTCACGAAGTGCTCTTTTTTGTTTCTTATATTCGCAGCGCATTCACTGTTCCACCAGGAACAGAATTTGCAGGCCTTCTATGTTGTTGCAATCCTGACTATATCATCTGTAAGATTTTGGTTGAACAGGCCTATATCGGAGAGGCAGTCATCATCAATGAATATATTTTGGCAATCTTTCTTAAAATTTTCCCAGTTTGCTTTGTGAAACAGAAATTTGGGGATGTTGAGATTTACTTCAGACTGAGGTGACATACCAAGTTCTGTCATGATAGCGAAATGGTCACTCCTGAGTGTACCTGGTATAACATTCCAGCCTGCTTTAGGTGCGAGATCAGGTGTGGTAATGGTGAGATCTATTCCTGAAGTGTTGCCTGTGCCGAAGCCTATTGTTGTTCCTTCACCGTCGTTTAAGAGACTAGGTTGTGTTCCTCTAAACATGCTTGTACTGTGTTACCACGATCGTCACTATGTTTACACTTTGCATCCAATAAAGGGTTATGGCCATTGAAATCGTCACAGATAATAACACTAGGGCTGAACATGGAAATAATATTGTTGAACTCTGTTTTGGATATTTTCCTCATACCTCCGAGAGAGTTTGGGTTTATAATGTGAATTGTTTTATTGTCATAGTATGTTTGAATAGCTTGCCATTCAAGTAAGTCATTTACGTTATTCGGGCCCATATACAGGTGTACAATGTTTTCCTTGACAAGAATAAGATTTCCACCCTGTCTGTCTTGTAACCTATCACATCGGTATGCATTATAGCCGGGGATATTGAACTTGTTGCTGGGGTTATTTCCTGGTTTGAAGAAGGGTTCCTGAATTCAAATAACCTCTGGGTTAGTTTCAGGGGCAAGTATTTTTAGGTTGTCTCCGTTTTTTTTTGGAATGCCGCGGGCATTCCGTTGTAGGATTTTGATGTGATTTCTAGTGAATTTATTGATCGAAATATGAAGCCAGATAAAAGATGCTGTATTTATATTGACGTATTTAGTCGTTCTGCTATTTTGGTTGGAGTGGCTGTTTTCTGGGCACATTTTGGGTTCAATCCCCATTCAATTATTTCTTTTGAGGTGAATTTCCAATTTAGAAAGTCATGTGCGATATTGGTTATTAAGTCAGTTTTGGTTCTGTTGGCTGACTGTTGATTGTGAACGGAGTTGATCACTATATTTATAAAACTCAGAAATTTACTCATGCTAATTTTGTCGGTTTGCTCTGTTCCGGTTTCTTGTGCATGATTTTCTTGTTCGCATAGTTCACTTTGTGCTGCCACCATGTCCTTAGTCCTTGCTTGGTAGTACGCTTTCGTTGGTGAGTTTTTGTGTCTATCTGGCTTGTTTGACAGCTTCGGCGTAGCTTAATCCTTTATCTGCCTTTATAAACTCAATTGTTTTGGGTCTTTTATATGCGCTGCACCCTTTGTAACCTGCTGAGTGGTTTTGTTTACAGTTTGCGCAGGTGGCTTTTGTTTCTGTACAACTTTGATATTCGTGCTCTCCTAAACATTTAGGGGAAGCTATGTCGGATTTACAAACTTTCTTTGTGTGACCAAATTTTTGACACTGGTACCATCGTCTAGGCGCTTCAAAGAAGGGCTTCACAATAATGTTGTGCAGGGACAGCTGAACTGTTTCTGGTAATTTTAATTCTTTAAAGACAAGCATTATACTTGTCGTTAGTGTATTATCCTTACAAAGGCGTTTTGCATACAGGGCATTTTGATCTTTCAGCTTATTCATAAGATCTTCCATTTTGGTATTTAGGTCAATGCCATATATTACACCTTTACATTGTGTTCTACGAGGTGTATATGGTTTAATAGTTTCTGGTTTGTCTGCTAGAAGGTCAACCTGTAGAAGTTTCTGGAACTGCGTTTCAAATGTGCAACGGATTTTAAGGTCACCGCCAGGTAGTTCCGTAACGCTGTGGACATCCCCAGCTTTCTTTTTCAGGTCTTGGGCCAGTTTCTGTTTATTGAATTGGGTAGCCCTCATATTCACTAAACTGTGAATAATTGCTATAAAGCTAGCAATGTTTGTAGGAGGGGTTTGGGCGAAACGCTTCAGTGACCTGTTCAGTTCGGGGATATCAGTCGCCTTGCGTTTGGCCGTGTTTGATGAGGGTGAGGTATTGTCGAAAATTTGGTAGGTTGAGGCTTCGTAAACTGAAAAAGGAAAGGAGTAATGAAACGATTGTACTTTGTTTGTTTTTTTGTTTCTTCTTATAGGTTTTCGTTTCTTGTTGTCCTTTCTTCTTTTGTTGCCTTACTTTTTTAGCTGCCTGTAGGAAGCTCAGTATAGTTCATTCACACAGTGGCTGCCCAGAACAACTAAATTCACCCGTTGTTGTTCTTGCACTCAGTATCTGCCGTGACACACCACGCGTGACGACACGCGCCTGCTGACCGTTGACGCGCCTCAGGTGACGTCACACTGCTCTCACGCTTGACGCCAGGTTTGGCAGGTCAGTTTTGGCGCGAATGGAGCTGAAGGAGCTGCTCAACCCAACTTTACAAGCCGACGTTTTGGCGCGAAATGGAGCTCACTAATGGATCAGTTTTGGTGCGAAGTGGAGCTGAAGGAGCTGCTCTCGCGCATGACGAGAATGGAGTTCACCCATTGGTTAGTTTTGGCGTGAAATGTAGCTGAAGGAGCTGCTTTCATTGGTCCGTTGGCTCGCCTCGTGTGACGTGTGACGTCACGCGCATGCGCCTCGCTCATGAGAGTGCGGACACATCTAGCTAATACCAGTGATTTAGTAACCACTATGTACGTTGAAAGAGGGGTGGCCAACTTGACCCCTAATTCTGGGTGAAGTTAGCCACCACTATATTTCACCATATTTTCATAATTTATTGTTGGTTAGCGCGCTAGCGCAGCGTAATGGCCCAGAAGCCTTCATCAATGCGGTCGCTGTGAGTTCAAGTCCAGCTCATGCTGGCTTCCTCTCTGGCCGTAAGTGGGAGGGTCTGTCGGCAACCTGCGGATGGTCGTGGGTTTCCCCCGGGCTATGCCGGGTTTCCTCCCACCATAATGCTGACCGCCGTCGTATAAGTGAAATATTCTTGAGTACAGCGTAAAACACCAATCAAATAAATAAATAAATAAATAAATAAATAATTCATTAGGAAAAAATATACATGTTCTTCTCTAAGGTAGTTCGTTCAGATAGTCTCAGTTTGACAATGGTGCATGTATGGCAATTGAATCTCAAATGATGAACCTGGAAACATTAAAGTGTCAAAAGCGGCCAACTTCATCCCACTTTACGCTATATGAATAAAAAACCATGTTAAGGTTATGTGGAATGTATAAATAATATACATGTATACGCCTTGAAAACATGTGTCGTTATAATTGACACTATCTATACGCCCAGAGCCTACAAGTAATTGTGAACAGTCCTATACACATGTAGCCTACTGTATAGCCCACACAAAGGTAATCGATGTAACTCCAAAAACTGTTCTTCCATGATATTATTTTACTTTACTTTGAAAGAACAACACAGAAGAGCTAATTTGCTTTCACATGAAAACTCTAATTAGGCTAAAAGGAATTGGATCGTTTTGATGAACTTTTAATAGTAGCTAGGCCTACCCTAGAAGCATATTTATGCCTAGACTATACAGGTCTATATATGATAAATCGTTTCTGTTAGATTAAGCATTGAGCAGTAGGCCCCCTAGTGTCACGGCCGCTGGAAATACATGTAGTGGTTTTAGCCTGTATACTTATTGTATCTTAAACGTGCTGCTCACAGTTGAGTCAATATAAGATAGAGCGAGAAGCAAATTGAAAAAATATTATGGGTATAGGCTTATCTATGATGTGCTTTGTAATGGAGAGGTGTGAACGTGATCTGTCCACTGAAAACAGCTGAGGTAGTAGGTCTACATTGTCGCCGACAGTATACCCTATATATGTGCACTGTGTTAACTTCAGCCTGAGGCGAGCGGGGAAGTAGGTCAGCATCCCAGTGAGGAGCAAGAATACAATCGGCACTACTTTCAATGGCCGACGGATGTCGAAAACTTCGTGAAACTTTTGCGGCTGAGAAAATGGAGTTGTTTTTTGACGGTTAAGAATTTAAAATGAAGTTGAATTTGTTTCCAGAGGTGACAGAAGTGAGGCTGGAATGAGGTGTATCCTGTTCTTCGCTTTGCTGGGCTGTATTTTAGCCGTGAATGGAGGTGAGTCGGACGAGAGTGTGTTGTTGATGTTGTTTTTGGATTACGACGCATTCTCCAGGCAGTGGTTGTGAACGTGTGTTTTGATTTGGGAATTCATGCGTGGGAATATCGATGAAGTTGTGACCCACGTCTGTCCGTTGATAATGACATAGTTTTATCACACACTCGATAAAGGACGTTTTATTTTCAGTCGTTTGGATACCTAAGTTATTGGTTCAAACACAGCTAATTAATGAATAACACGACTCTCGGAACAGTTTGGGATGAAGTTGACCTGTTCATCAGACATGAATGATGACCAAGTCAATTTTCATGCACACGAAAGGAGAAGATGTAAACCAGTGTTTCGGAAAACATAACATGAAAGTGACAAAAATAATCAGAATTATATTTTGTTGAACAAATATGCCATTGTTGAGTGAAGACAAAAACAGTTATACAATAAATAGCCCAAAGCTATGCTGGACATTCCGACCGGAACCCCCAGTTTCGGTCATATACACTTCCAGGCCAACAATTTCACTTAAAAAAAAAAAGGCTTGAACTCGCTGTTATTTTTTATATCCACTGATTCCTTGAAACGCGCGACATTTATCTCACCCAGCATTCTGTTAACAGGGCATGCAGTTCTGAATGAGAATGTTGGGTAGGGTAGGATAAAATTTTCGTGGCCCATCACTGAAAGTTGCAAAAAAAATGTTCATACATGCAAGACGTTGATTTAAGTTGTATGATACGAAAGTTAAATGGCTGGATTTCTGTTGAAAGATGATTTACCAATGCTGGCTTTGACTTATTACATTTCGGGTGTTTTAGGAAATTGGTGGATAACAAAAATAAGGTAGGGTTCGAGCAGTTTTTTTTTTTTCTTAGAGAAATTGTCCGCGTAGAAGTGTATAGGACCAAAGCTGGGTGTGAAGGTAGGAACGTCCAGCTTAGCTTTGGGCTATACAATAAAATACTCTAGCACAAATCATACAAGAAATATGACCTATTTTAACAGGAATAAGTTTAATCACAGGTGCTCGAATTCAGTCCCTAAGCCTTATGTGTGGCATATACTAGCCTCCGACATACATATATTAAGAAGTAAAGCTATGAAACTACTTTCAGTTGGCACTGCACTATGTGTGCGAAATTCAAGAAATATAACCTTCAGTTGCCAACTTTTCCATTCGTTTCCCTATCCGAAACTATTATCTGCTTGAATCCACTATTAGTATTTCCAAATCAACTGTATTTTGTCCCAGTGGTACTGGTTTATGCTATCTGAGCCTACTAGACATCCGTCGTGTCCATTCACCATCCTACTCTGTTATACATGTTGTGGACAACTGTAAACATGACCTAACTACAACGACGAGAACTGAAACGCCACACATGCCTTATGTGTGACCGTATAGGTTATTGACACAAGTTTTTTGGTCAAAGCAATCTGGGGGGTGGACATGCCCTATGTCTAATTGGCTCAAACTGTTAAAACACTACAGTCGTATTGTTAACCGCTGGAGGTCTTCCAGCAACCTGTGGATGGTTGTGGGTTTCCTCTTGGCTTTTCTACCACCATAATGCTGGCCGCCGTCGTATAAGTGAAATATTCTTGAGTACGGCGTAAAGCACCAATCAAATAAATAAATAAATAATCCGCCGTACAGCATCTACATTAAAAATGTTGGTTGTTTATAACCTGACCGACCCTCCAAAAAAGGACCCTACACTAAAATGTTTATTTGAAATATTGCTCCCAACCAATCCACCCTACATGTCTTTGTGCCGATAGGACTTTTGATGTTGCCCTAAAAATGAAACCATGCAGTATGGGATTTTGTGAGATTGTGTTTCTGCGGAAAAACTGAAGTATTGGAATGTGTGTTTCCAGCATGTTAATTTGAGATTGATGTGTAATTTTATGTTGTTTGTAGTTGCTGGCAGCTCCTGGTTGTTGGGATGTTACTATGTTAACCAGACCCTGGATGACGGATCTCTGCTGGCGGGAGTTTCTGTGAGGTTACAGACGGGATCGGTGGTTGAGTGCGGAGAAGCCTGTGTTCAGGAAGGGTGAGTACAGTTGTCTATTAAGAGATCACATGTTGGCTGGAAAAACTTTTTCTTTCAAACATATTTGTTTGATTTTAATTATTTTATAGTGGTTATGTTATGAAAAAAGTATGATGTTTGCACAACCAATGATAGCCAGGGCTATGAGTGAAAGGAACCTTTGGCAGCTGTGCATGTGCTAGCCTCGAAAAATAGTATATGATAGCTAACTTGCCATTACCAAGAGACTGAAATGCTATGCAGAGTGAGAAATGGCATTGTAATCCCCCAATGTAGCTAAGGGTGAAGGAAAAATATAGTACAGGGGTCAAAATGTATCATCAAATGTAAACAAACTATAACAGGTAAATTTACAGCATCAAAATTAGATTTAGAAACATTTTAGTTTTGCGTCAGTAGTTGAGAGTTAAGCAGAATTTTTTTGTGATTCCAACAGAAAGAGGAACAGTAATGACACTACATCCCTGATACATGTATCTATCTAACATATCATTTTGTGTACAAGCCATTACAGTGGTGTCACACTTGTTCTGTGATGCCAGAACTGTCTCTGTAAGCAGACTCCTTGAGGGGAGAGGGGGACAGTGCGCAAGCAATTACCTGGGTAATGACCAGGAGTGCTCAGGTTACATCAGGGTATCTAGACACCCTGGGGAAAGCATTTGAGCCCGTATGTCCAATTTTCAGGTATAATTAATGAATTTATACAGGTATGTAGATGTACATACAACCATCCAGAATCAACCAAGATGATTACCTGATTCTTGACACTTAGCAGTAAAGATATTCGATCCCTGATTCTTGACACGTTGCAGTAATGATACTCGATCCCTGATACTGGACATTTTGCGTTACTGATTAAACATCCATGATTCTAGACACTTTGCAGTGATGATACTACATCTCTGATTCTTGACACATTGCAGCAGTGACACTATATCCCTGATTCTTGACTCTTTGCAATCGTGATACTACATCCCTGATTCTTGACTCTTTGCAATCGTGATACTACATCCCTAATTCTTGACTCTTTGCAATCGTGATACTACATCCCTGATTCTTGACTCTTTGCAATCGTGATACTACATCCCTAATTCTTGACTCTTTGCAATCGTGATACTACATCCCTAATTCTTGACTCTTTGCAATCGTGATACTACATCCCTAATTCTTGACTCTTTGCAATCATGATACTACATCCCTAATTCTTGACTCTTTGCAATCGTGGTACTACATCCCTGATTCTTCACATGTGGCGGTAATGATACTGCATCATTGATTCTTGACATGTTGCAGTAAAGACAGTAGATCCCCGATGCTGGACATTTTGCAGTAATGATACTACATCTCTAATTCTTGACTCTTTGCAATTGTGATACTACATCCTTGATTCTTGACATGTTGCAGTAGTGATACTACATCCTTGATTCTTGACTTGTTGCAGTTATGATACTACAGTCAAACCTGTACCTACGGCCACCTGTAATCAGCGTCCATCTGTCGTAAGCGGCCACTCTCTGCTGCAACCAAACAATTTTCCATGTTAAACGACCTGTAATATGCAGGCACCTGTCCAACGCATCCAGCAGCCAATATCTTTTGCCACCAAATTCTATATCAGCCTGTCTTGAGTGGCCGAGACTTTCAACAGTAGTGATGATTGCCGCATCGGACATTCAAAAATTTCAAAATGGCGACCACCCGACTTTAATAGTGTTTGAAGTGATTAAAAGTTACAACCTGCCACTTTGTTATGTGAACATTATTGGTCTATAGCACTGAAGTTTACCGTTCTTTAATCAGGCCTAGCTGGTTATTGTCCGGACACCCCTGCACTGTGGCAGTGGATTAGCTCCATGCTGAGGTCCCTGCTATGAATGACATAAACAGCGGGTAAACTGGGATATAATCTGACCTCCTGTGGTTCTTCCCATGAATGGTTTCTTTGACAAATTATCTGGCTATTATCTAGAATATTGCCTGTACCGGACACATGGAGAAATTGGTCTTCCTTCACTCGTACATGTTGTTGTTGTTTCACCAGTAATGGCAAATATGATTGAACATCTCAGCAGTCTGTCATTTACAGTTCAAAACTTTGTTAGAATAGTCATTTATACCTATGCAGGCCAAACTAGCACATGG
Organism: Liolophura sinensis; assembly: GCF_032854445.1. Lineage (NCBI taxonomy): Eukaryota > Metazoa > Mollusca > Polyplacophora > Chitonida > Chitonidae > Liolophura > Liolophura sinensis. The sequence continues at coordinate 20,468,336 of NC_088305.1, read as the reverse complement.
CATTCTGGGGCTTGACAATGATGGGAAGAAAGTTCTCCTGTCATACGTGCCCTCACCTAAAACTCTTTCTGTAATCGCCTGTTAAATGCGTGAAGTCCATAGATCTACCCCACAAAACTTGAAATTATTGAGTTATTATTTTACCACAATTGTTATATTTCTATGGAATTTATGTAGTAGAACATATTACTGCTGTAACAATTATGTATAAGATTATTATGTAGGCCTACATGTGTACATTTCCTGAAACGTAATTCAGTTGTGATTTGGCTTGGTCTTCACAACCTGTGTTATGTGGCCAACTGTCATATGCGGCCACTTTTTACGTGTCCCTTCACTGGCCGCATTCAACAGGTTTGACTGTATATCCAAGATACATGACGCTTTGCAGTTGTGATACAATATCCCTGATTGTTGATACCTTGCTTTCAGGATACCACCATATTGTGTAGAAGTTTGTCAATACAGTATACCTTTGAAGCAGTATATTTATTTGATAGATGTTTTACGCCGTACTTATATTTCACTTACACAGCTTCGGCCAGCATTGTGGCGGAAATATTCATGTAAATGTATTGGTAGCTTCATGTATATGTAAATGTCTTCATAGCTTTATGTGTGTGTAAATTTATTGATAGTTACATGTAAATGTATTGATAGCTTCATGTACATGTAAATGTATTGATAGCTTCATGTACATGTAAATGTATTGATAGCTTCATGTACATGTAAATGTATTGATAGCTTCATGTATGTGTAAATGTATTGATAGCTCCATGTATATGTATTGATAGCTTCATGCACATGTAAATGTATTGATAGCTACATCTACATGTAAATGTATTGATAGCTTCATGTACATGTAAATGTTTTGATAGCTACATGTAAATGTATTGATAGATTGGCAGATTTCAGTATGTTTTTCCTTCTGGACAATTATCATTTAATGCCACTCAGGCAGTATTGTAGCCATATCATGGCCATATCATGACAAGTTTTTTCTTCTGGTAAACAGGGGATTTTCTTCACAAAGTTCTAGATCTCTGTGAAATCGTTTTTGTAGTACATTTCAACAAGTTATAGCAGACTTCTATTCTGGAGGTCCCCTTTAATAATGTTAAACAATCTGCCTTAGGTACATATAGTAATGAATAGAAGCCTCTGTGGCTGAGGTGGCTATGATCCAGGAGCCTCTCACCCGTGTCACTGAGTTCAAGTCCATATCATGCTGGTTTTGTCTCTGGTCGTATGTTGGAAGGTCTGCAAGCAACCTGCGGATGGTCGAGGGCTCTGCTCGGTTTCCTCCACTAAAATGCTTGCTATCATTGTATAAGTGAAATATTCTAGAATATGGCATAAAAGACCAATCAAAGAAATAAAATAGGTAACGAGCATAATTTATTTGCACAGGTTTGCTTACATGGGTCTGCATTCCCGTGAGAGGTGCGCTTGTTACAATGTTACCACCTTGCAGACGTTACACCAGCAGGGACTGAAGCAGATTCTACCAGAGTACTGTAACATCAGGTAAGTTGTTGATACCTCGCATTTACGGTTTGGTTTCATGTATATAAATATACACTTTCTGTAGCAAATTCAGCGATACAATGATACGTTCGATGCCAGGACTAAAGTTATTTGGAGAAAAACCTAATAAAACTTCACAATAACTGTTTAGCGGCACTAAAAGGTGAACAAATCAAACATAATCAACAAATATGAGTCACCTGAAAAATGCTAAACTTTAAGAGATATACAGTATATAGATTGTAATAGACGACTATGCGATGTGTTTGTATGCTTGGGGTTTTACATTGTATATACTGTGAGGCTTTAGTGGAGATACAGTGTCAAATAATCCAAGCCAAACACACCTGAGTTTAAACTAGTTTGTGCACACCTGGATCAAACACGACAGTTTGCGACATCTGGATCAAACACCTATGTAATGAATTACACATGTACATCTCTCATACAAGGTACTACGGGTTTTGGGGTTTTTTTTTTTTGCAAGCCATGTCTCACTTCTACATTTTGAGGAAAGTGCTCTGTGCCAAGATGTCTTTCAAAAGGACTTATATTTAAAAAAAATCAAATGAGTAAAAAAATTAAATGGAATTTTACCTTTTGGCATCAAATTTTGATCATTATGTATCCTAAAATTGTCCCCAAAATATCCCCACCAGAAATTCATTCAGATACAAATTTTACACTTGTCCTTGTTCGCAGTGAGGCTTGCTAGTTTACTCAAGGCTTGCATGTACAACCGTTTCCCTTCCCATGGCATCAAAGGAAATTACAGAAACTTAAATGCTACTTCACTTTCAAGAGAATCTAAGTGGAATGTTAGAAACACATTATGGAAATACAGTGGAACAGAACTTAACACCAGTGAAAAGGTTTTTTTAATTCTTTATTTGTGTATAAAGGAATTCTTAGGCAATAACAGACACTAAGAATAGCACTTTACTTTCAGTTTAGGATAAATGACACTGTTATTAATCCCTATAATCGAATAATCTTCAGAAACAAAATCTTCGGCAGTTTTCGCAAAATTTGCTTGGTGTGACATGGTAGTATTCCTTAAATGTATGTGACATTGAATCACGCAAACATTGATGAGTGCACATGTACTGAAATGTTAGGAACGTTGTAATATACAGCATCATTTGTGCTGTGTCAGCGATTTGTGATGTGCTCTTGTGCATGACGTGATGCCGAGCAAAAGTGGAAACGACGGAAAACTGTTCCATATCATTCTCCCAAAGTTAATAAGGTATTTTTAATACACCGCATCCTTTTTTTTAACAAGCTAGGAAAGCATTTCAGACTCTAGTCTTATCGTTTAAAAAACCTTGCTTTTAAGAAGTTTTCACATTTGTGTAGCATTTTTTAAATGAAACGAGCAAGGCTTTAAACATAAGTGGTTAAACCACATTGAAAAGACTAATCTGCTGCTTCAGCGATTAAGCCTGAGGTAAGTTGAATCTAAGGAAAAGACAGCACCTTGCTAAAACATATTTCAGTCCAAGGCAGAATGATTTATTTACATGCAGCTGAAGGGTCATTTCACACAGTGTTCTAGTACAGGTCTATCATTTACAGACCTCCACAGACATAAAATCAGTTGATTTACAAGGCATGTAATAGTCAACAACAGTATGACTAATTACGTCAGACAGCAGCATACCCCCTCAGCCCAAACCACATTCATCTCCCCAGGAGACATTGTAGGCATACTTAGACACGCTTTTCAAGTTATACAAATACTTTTGTTGTTGTTGATCTTAGCATTTAGTCAGCATGCAGTTACTAAATAACAAATGTCAGGAAAAATTCATTACGCATGCTGAGGGTTTATGGGAATGAGAAGACGGCATCTCATCGCACAGTGCTTAAAATTAAGTAAATCTTAGGATGTAATATTTTTTCTCTGAATTTATTAGAACTGAAGAATTTAAATTTTGCCCTTTGTCTTTCTGGCATGTAAGAGATGTTTTTTTTCTTTTACAAAATAAAGTAAAATTATTAAAGACGCTGTGTTTAAGATGAGGTGCTTACTCAGACGCCTGCAATAACTAGGTCAGCACTGCTCTCATCTTAGAGACCACTGCTACAAAATTGAAGCATTAAGTCCAGTGACAGTCAAATGCCTAGATCACCCTCAGTGGCGCTGATTGATTCCCATTTCTGTCAGATTTGAGCATAAATCCAGTTGTACAACAATCCTCTTGTAATTTTGTAAACATTTAAATAGAGATCAGAATCGCCAGCACAGCCCCTCTGGAGGCTACGACCTGAACCAGGAATACCCCGGCCGTGCATCTGGAGGCTACTTGTAAACTGTATAAATGATATAGTAGGCCTACTGTATGAACAGTTCAAGCAGTGGAAGAAATATCCTTCCAGTTTACCCAATTTCCGAGAAAGCTATTTATCACATGGTCGTTCATCGCCAAAGTCCACATCTTCAATCTGCCATAGTTTACTGCTTGGTCTATCATACTGGAAATACCTCCGACTTTATAGAGTAAGAGAGCTAGAGTAAATGTGACGTCACCTTGCTGTCTGTAATGGATATGCGCTGAAGCTGTAACAAGATGAAGTTTCACTAAACTTTTACTGGGTTGCAAAAAATCTAAAAAAATATTTGTCGGTTTAAGACATTTTGACAGTGGACATAAACATTAGTCAGGTGCTGCCTTTCGCGTTAAGCAAACATTCACAACATGAGAGAGATTTGAAAGGGTACATCCAGGGGAAATAACTATGGAAAATCAACATTTGGTTGACAGCCTACCATGAACTGCTTATTGTCTCCCTTGGTATCAGACAGACTGGTAGTCTGTGTTATCAAAGAGATTTTACAGATACTGGTACTGGTTATTCATATATCAAAGTGCAATATGTCTGGATCTTCAGGACTTGCTTTGATATTTGTATAGATTACATTTTCATTGTACAAGACCTAGAAAAAGAAAAGGAAAGACTTGTACTTCACAGTTGATATCTTTTTTTTTTGTAAAATTGAGCCTCTATTAGGAAAATTCAGTATAAAGTTTATTTACTACTATGTATATACATTTATTCTGTGTGAATTAGAACTCTCTTGTTTTTTCAAGTCTGTCACACAGATATGTGCTATTACACCAACTATTCAGACTTCACTTATATCTGGAATTATATGCCGACATGTACATCTGTAACATAGGTAAAAATACTTTTTCATAGGATCAGGGACTGCAAAATACTGCAAAATCTAAATGAAAAAGAGAAGTAAACTGGTTGTTTTTCACCAGAAGTTTAGGAATGCAAAATCAGAAGGACGTAAAGACCTTAATGTGATACTTTGGTGCCAACACTTGAATTTTTCTGATAAGATATTAATCAAATTTCGCAGACAAACTTTAGAGGCCTTATGAGGAGGATGAATTGGTCAGAATCAGGCCAAATGTGTCGCTTGAAAAATGGCAAACTGAAGGTTAAATGGAGTATTGTAATTCTTCAGCCTTTTCCTCGTGTTTGCAAGGTGTTTATTTAAGCATATTCTGAAGGCATTATTCTCTGTTGACTGATAAAATTATACTTTTTGTGAAGCCCTGAAACTGGCCAATCCAATCAATGTAGTTTTGTCTCCAAAATCAAATTAAAACTATGTATAAATTGCACTGAAAGTTGCTCTTTCATGTGGGAAAAGGTTGAAGTTTAAGGGTACGTAGTTACCCTGCCTCACTTTGAATTTAAAGACTAAGGTGTAACCATTGGCTATGTCTATTGTGAAACGTTCCAATCACGTTGATGCGATCACATTACACCAAGACATTGCATAAGCTGTTTTTCCAGGGGCCTGTCTAGGGTAGCCTGCCCTGTATCCCAGTCCTGTATCCCAGTCCCAGAGATGATTGGCTGCATACATTCTTAGAGTGACCCACTCATATGTGAACCGAATTCACCACGCCTACGCATGGGGAAATCTTCCAGATCGCATGGGTTCTTAATGCGCGCTGCTAGATGTATCATACAAGGCATTGTCTTCATCGTGTACTTTTCCTCTCTGATCATACGTGAGAATGCCTGCCACCAACCTGTGGATGGTCGTGGGTTTCCCCCCAGCTTCTGCCCAGTTTCCTCCAGCCTCTGCTCGGTTTCCTCCCACCACAATGCTGGATGTTGTCGTACAAGTGAAATACTCTTGAGGACAGTGTAAAACATTTTATAAAATAAAACCATTGTGTACCTAAATATATATATGTTGTTGTGGTACATATACGTTCCCTGCCCATAAATTAATAATGACAATAACAAAAGAAAATCAAATGCTTGATTGACTATTAAACTCATGTTACATGTATGAACTGGAATACTTTATTTGATCTTAAGTTCAGTTTTTCAAGTGGCACATTTTGATTGATTCATCCAATGTAGGGCCACTTAAGAAAGTTTGGTCAAAAGTATCATTGTAATGCCTTTGTGTGCTCCTGATAGTGCATTCATAGATACGAAACTTCTGGTGAAATTACAGTGCATGTACAAGTACGTTCCTGCCAGCAATGGTGGGTTTGTTCGTCCATAACCTGGTAGCGGTCATTTTGGGAGGAAACCATGCAGAGAAACCCTAGTTTCCATCACCCACAGAAACAGACTGCCATCGTTCAAGTGAGAAAGTCTTGAGGATGGCGTTAAAATCAATTCAATTTGAATTAATCAGTCAAATTGAAATACTTTGGGAAGTGCCATAAACTTGATTGTCTTCATATAAGTTAAGTATTTATCCAATACCAGGGGTCCTAGCGACCTCAAACAATTAAAATGCTGCCTTGCCAGCGACTGTCAGGCCCTTAACCAATGTCAGGACTAAATACAGCTTTTTAATTTGGGCGCTCTTTTAGTAGGCTAATTTGGGCCTATTTTCAGATATTAAGAAACTTTTACTTAGTGTCTTAAACATCAAATTATAGCACTAATTTTGGCGTTTAAAGTTTAGAAATGCAGTTGTAAGAGCATTTTAAGCTAAATTACTCTTGCATAGTTTCCCCATAATTTGGGCATTTTGAGCGTGTGCTGTGATTTCAGTGCCTGTAGAGGGTATCAGAATGCCCTTGTATGTGGCCCTAAATGTGGTCACATTTTTGAATGCAGACTGGAGGCTTAATTGTCTGGTACACGGTTCTAGGGCACTCCCCTTTCCTGTAACTATAAAACTGTCTGGCATCATAAAGTTACAATGTGAAAGACATAAATACTGCAGTAAACACTAATCAAAGAAATGAATTCAACACCGATGAAAGCACAGTGTGTTTACTGGTTTGTGTGCTCTGAATTAAAAAATCTTGGAATGGAGACCACAAACAACTACGCGAGTCTGGCACGTCCACTGTGTAGATGTGAAGCTTTACCTGAGCATGCAGCAGTTTGTTTCTATGCCCAGGTGTATCAGTTTCAAATTGGCAGGTAGAAAAACTTGCACAGCACTGCAAGTGAAGTTGTTAAGCTGATTACCTGTATACCTGTACCTTCTGTATAGCTAGTCTCTATGGCAATTTTCACTTTTCTTCGATCTCTGACACATTATGTGGCGTACCAGTTCAGCCATGTATTTTTTTTCTCTCTAATTGTTTGAGAAAGGGCTGATGCATGGTGGGAGAAAATGTTCCAAATGCTGTTGTGTTGAAATAGACTTTAAAAAAATTATGACACTGGAGAGTTTTGTGAAAGGACAGCAATGTCTTCGATAGGAATTGGTTTACAGTGGCTTGGAAAAATAAAAATAGTCAATGGATTCTTAGCTGCATAGCAACAATGAATAGTGAAATCATAGTTTTTAGAGACAGAGTTACAGTTTCAAGGTGTGGCCAGTTCTTGTAGGAGCTGTTACATTAGATTTCCCATGATTCAGTTCACATTTTCCACCCAAGAGGCTGACATGTTTCTCCACCAGGTGGCCCTATCTTCTACAAATGACATAACGTGTAATGTGCCGTGGAGACTAGCTTTAGGTAGGGTTCACACGGGTCCTTGAAAACCTTGAAAGTACTTGGTTTGGTTTGGCGGTAAGAACGTACGCTGTAGTCGTTGAGAGTGATTTGGTGCATGAAGAAAAGCATTGGAGATGCCTGGTAACTGTTGTTTTAGTGTCAATCGGGCATACTGCCGATTGTGTCCCCGAAGTATAGATGTCTCCATTATGGGCAAGTCCGCCCTGGACTACTCATGACTGACAGTGGCACTGTTTACAAACACATGCGTTGTGCGGAAATATTTTAGGCTGCGCTTTTTATTCTGACGGACAGTGGAAAATTTATAAGAATCAAGGATGGGTTGTCTGATTGTTGGTGATGTCTGCACCGACTGAAAGACTATGGCACCAACACAAGGCTGTGTACCGGTCGAATGCCACGGCATGGCAGTACCATGCTTACGAAATGATCTAAAAAAGTATTCAAGCTGCGCCTGTTGTTGCAGTTTGTACGCGAAAAGCGGAGATTGTGACTGTCATTTGAGGTACTTGAATTTGTATTTTAAGTACTTGAAAGTACTTTAAACGTCCTTGAATTTTTTGGCCCATCAGGCGTGCGAACCCTATATAGGGAAGGTGCATATTTCTAGGTAATGGACTTCTGACATCTTAAACTTGTCATATTATGGATGTCCATGTTCTTCAGTACAGCCTAAAACACCAATCAATCAATCAAACAATCATGGACATTCACACAATATATAGACCTTGGGGTTCCAGGGTATAATTCAAGACCAGCTAAGCCTGCAAAAGGTTGATAATGGGGGAGGGGGGGGGGGGGGCGGCGAAGCTGCCATCAAAGATTCTATTGTGCCAAAGTATTCAAGTACAGTTTCATGCTGTGTGTAAATTTTGAGATGTTCATGTTACAGAATTCTCCTGTGGATTTAAATTCCTTTAACTAATCACCGTGACTCATGAAAATAGAAGAAACATTTCCTGCGGATGTACTTGGTGGTGTGTGACAGAGTGTGTGTGTGTGCCTACTTACTCATAGCCCTGGGCTGTTAGACCTAACTTGACTTCACATTCCTGATTATAATGTCCATGGACTATGTAAGCCCATGCTTGGGGCAGCATCTTCCCTGTAATGCAAATAAGGTCCGATTACTGTATATCAGGTGGACGCGTACCGACCCTACTACTGTCAGCTATCAGCATATCTACCAAGAGAATTCGCATGCTCACCATTCCCAAAATACGACGCGTTTATACATTGGGATGCTGACGTTAGTCCACGATTACTTGTGTTAATAATTTGATCATTAATATGCTGGCTCACACCTCCTTCAGCTGGATGTTCTAATCGCCTGATCTTACATACATAGACGAACTAAAGCCCTGGGCTCTCAGGACGTGCCGATTTGGGCAGAGGCCGGCTTAGCGTCCTTCGCTTACATCCTGTGGACCTGGTGTCCACCAAACTGACAGCTCGCAGACTAATGAGTTGATTTGTTTTAGCGTACTGGCAGTAGAGGCTATACCCATGTCCTGAACCACTCAAGCCTGAAGGACAATCTGACAACACTACTGTAGCTCCTCTAAACTTTTGTTTATATGCTCAAAATTTACAGTCTCATGTAGAGTACATAAAGTATCTTCTAATGTCTGTTGTAGTTATGTTGCATTGGTGTGGTTGCTGTGAGTTCAAGTCCAGCTCACGCTGGCTTCCTCTCCAGCCATATGTTCGAAGTTCTGCCAGCAGACTGGGGATGGTTGTGGATTTTCCCCGTTGTCTGACCTGTTTCTTCCCACCATAATGATGGCCACTGTCCTGAAAGGGAAATATTCTTGAGTACGGCGTGAAACACCAATCAAATAAATAAATATGTTGAAATGAATTGCTTGTACTCCCACACATGAATCTGATAATTGTCAGTGTGTAATACAGTACTGAAAGACACGCCTGTTCCTGTGCTTAAGTATAACTTGTTATTGTTCATTAATTCAACCTCCCAGCATTCTTCTGGGTGCACTCTGTATTATTTATGATACTGTAATCAAGAAATGCAATGAAAATACGTATACATGTAACTGAACCTAATCTTCAGTAACCCAGGAGCCTCACCAATGCGGTTGATGAGAGTTCAAGTCCAGCTCATTCTGGCTTTCTTTTCAATCCTAAATGAGAAGGTCTTCCAGCAACCTGGACCATGGTTGTGGGTTTCCGCTGGGCTCTGCATGATTTCCTCCCCCCAATGATATTTAGAATATTTACAGTAAATCTATCCCCCCTCCCCCACCCCTTCCTCCCTAAACCCCTGGATAAGTTTGTCAGATTTTGATTACCAGTGACTGTTTTATCTGAGTGACCTTTAGGAATATTGGTGTCTGTGTGGGCTGGACAGAAGAGCCCCTGGCAGGACTAGATCCTTGACCAGACCAGCACGTCTCTGTGTTGTCTTTATGTGACAATTATGCCTCGTAACCACCGACATTCAGACTTCTCATCCTTCCTGAGGTGATAGCACTGGTATGGCATATTCACTGGCTCTGTACCAAATGAGGACAGTAGTTGTCAATCGTAGACTGGTTTTGCTTTGTCATGCACCAGACTTTTCTCTGCATTCGTATGGATTTCTATACTCTCCCATGCTCCCTCCCCCCCCCTCCCCACCCACTTCCTACGTGAGATTGCTGGTACATGCAGCAGCACTGTTAAACCAACGTCATTGGTTAATTAATTTGTATTAATTGGAAGTCGTGACAAGTGAGGGACAAATTTGGATCAGCGAGGATCATTTACATGTACAGCTTTACTCTCAGTATTTTGTTTGACAGATCTGTGTTTGTTGAGTTGAGACTGACACCAGTTTGTTAAAGGATATGTGAAATGCTTTGTGTCTATTTCTTACTATGGAGTATATTATGCGGTCTAACATATAAAAGTACAAAAAAGCTTAGTTTTCTTTTTGGTGCAGAAAATTGGCTTTAAACTACAGTTTTCTTAAGGCCCCAGTGATAGTCTGGAAATTAATTAGCCTACTGGGGAAGGAAGAGCCTGAATGGAAGGTGCTAAGCTGATCCTGAGCTCAGTCCCAGTATGTGCATCAATAACATAATTTCTGAATATTTCCTGCATAAATGTAAATGGGGGTGGGGTAAAACCATGGGCTTCGTTTTATAGTACCTTTTCAGGTACATGTAGTTTTCAAATTCATCAGTTTTTGTGCATTAATTTCTGTTTTTCATTACTAAAAATAGAGAATTGAATGCTTAAACACTGACAGTTAACATCAGCATTTTTATAACTCATGACAATATGTAAATACATACATGTTTAATACACATTCTTGTTCCAAATTGCAAGACTCTGAGAGTAAAAGTATGGAATGTATGAAGTACATGTGGCAATGAAATGACTTTAGATGTGTATATATATATATATTTTTTTTTTTTTGTATCAAATATATTATCTCATCACACCAAGCAAACTTTACGGGAAATGATCAGATATATTATCTCATCACACCAAGCAAATTTTACGGGAAATGATCAAATATATTATCTCATCACACCGAGCAAATTTTACAGGAAATGACGAAGAATTCATTTTTTTTAAAATTTCTTCATTTATGAAGGTTTAATGTTTGCTATTCATTGTAAATTAGCTTGAAACTGGAATAGCACATTAAAAGAAAAGACAACAAATCATATAACCCTAGCAACCTGTATTTGGTGTAAAGAGAGGTTGAAATGGACGTAAATATCTGACCATCTTTTTTTCCTGCTTGTCCTTGGTAACTAAATAAATCAACACCTAAATAAATCAACATGTATATAAATCAACACCTAAATAAATCTAGAATTCTTACAAGGCCAAGGGATACGCCATGTTAGAAAAGCCTAAAAGCAATTAGTGTCGTATCACTCGTTCCTGTTTACGAACTGGCAAAACAGGTACATGTACCTGATGATATTGGCAAAAGCTGCGTTTTCCATTAATTCTTCAATTTTTGTTTTTCATTTTTCTCAATATACTCGTTTTAGCTCAAGCAGCAATAATAGTATCTCTCTTATTTTACATCAGGAAAATATAAAAGTATGCTATTCTAGATTTATTTAGGTGTTGATTTATTTACATGTTGATTTATTTAGGTGTTGATTTTGAATGTGGATTTCTTTATCAATGCATACATATATGTACATTTTGTTCATTGTTGTCTTTTCTTTTAACCATATACCTATTGACTTTGCTGTTGCAGTTGTACAGGTGATGGTGTCTCTCTTCCTTGTGGTGGTCACAGATTGCGTCACCTGGGCAAAGAACTTGTTATCACACCTGTGAGTCTGTACCTGGCGGCAGGCCCCTACTTGACAGGTGTCACACTCCAAGTGGATGCTGATTGGGTGGTTGTGCACACCCCGTTTGCCGTAGAGGCTGTGGCTAGTCTAGCGGGGTACCTCAACATATCAGAAGGTGGGTCAGGTCTCTGGTGTATCCTGTGTCTCAGATGTTTCGTTGCTAGAGCCGTCGCATCTTTTTTAAGAACATTTTTCTAAAACTCTTATTCATGTTGTCTTCCAGAAATTAATACAGATGTAAAGTAATACATGCCACATGTTGCTTAAATAAAACCTTACTTGGTATATCCTGATAGCTGAGTTATTTTTTTTTTTTTTTTGCATTGATAATATTCAAACGTGAGGAAGAGTTTCAAATAGTAAATCTGTAATTCCCTCGATTGAAAGAGTAATAACGTCAGCCAGGCAGCCAATAGTACAAACAAAAGTTGCAATGTCCTGAAAAAAACATTTCATATAGGCCCCTTGTTAAGTGACTTTTCCATATTGAAAGATAGGATGTCAAAAATTTGATGGACGAACAGACAGACAGAGCAACATAGAACTGCTGGCCCTGTGGCTTAACCTACAACTTAAGATGCTATAGTTAGAGTGAGATGGAACATTGTAGTAGGGTAATATTGCCTCGCATTGTCTGTCTTGATCGTCATCATTTGGGTTTTATCCAAATCAGTTGCAAGTGCTATGAATATTTCAAATGAAGCTTTGTGTATTGGCATTGCCTGGGAATGTCCTTGACAGGTGTCAGTTTTGATCCACGATCAGAGGTCTGTATATACATAAACAACTCATGTATCATACTGTGTTTGAATCCTGGCTGTATACATGTGGTGTCAAACTGAATAACATACAGTATTGGTGTTATAAATACAAACGTCTACAGTCTGTAACAGTAGGAGCTAAATTCTATATACGTACAGGTGCACATACAAGTGTCTACAATCTGTAACAGTGGGAGCTAAATTCTGTATATGTACATGTGCACATACGAGCGCCTACAACCTGTAACTGTAGGAGCTAAATTCTATATACGTACAGGTGCACATACAAGCGTCTACAGTCTGTAACAGTAGGAGCTAAATTCTGTATACGTACATGTGCACATACAAGCGTCTACAGTCTGTAACAGTAGGAGCTAAATTCTGTATACGTACATGTGCACATACAAGCGTCTACAGTCTGTAACAGTAGGAGCTAAATTCTGTATGCGTACATGTGCACATACGAGCGCCTACAACCTGTAACTGTAGGAGCTAAATTCTATATACGTACATGTGCACATACAAGCGTCTACAGTCTGTAACAGTAGGAGCTAAATTCTGTATACGTACATGTGCACATACAAGCGTCTACAGTCTGTAACAGTAGGAGCTAAATTCTGTATACATACATGTGCACATACAAGCGTCTACAGTCTGTAACAGTAGGAGCTAAATTCTGTATACGTACATGTGCACATACAAGCGTCTACAGTCTGTAACAGTAGGAGCTAAATTCTGTATACGTACATGTGCACATACAAGCGTCTACAGTCTGTAACAGTAGGAGCTAAATTCTGTATACATACATGTGCACATACAAGCGTCTACAGTCTGTAACAGTAGGAGCTAAATTCTGTATATGTACATGTGCACATACAAACGTGTACAATCTGTAACAGTAGGAGCTAAATTCTGTATATGTACTTGTGCACATACAAACGTCTCCAGTCTATAACAGTAGGAGCTAAATTCTATATATGAACATGTACACATAAAAGCGTGTACAATCTGTAACAGTAGGAGCTAAATAATATACATGTACATATACACATGCAGAATATTTCTGACAAAGGTAAAAGTAGACAAAAGCCTTAATTCACCCTGGGGTTAAGTTTGTCATATTTTGCATTAAACACTTTCTGTACATTACATAATGTACATTTAGACAAAACAGGAAGCCTTTAAATCACGTTTGTGATATATTGCGCTATACACTTTGTGTTTCATAATCTCCCTCTTCTTCTTTGCCGTGTTTGAAAGCCTCCTGGACTGTGCTATCAAGAATGCTATCATTCCCTCTACTGATAAACCTGACTGCCTTTCATATACCCTAATTTACCTAAAATTTTGCCAACCAAAGTGCATTTTAGAGGCAAATCAGTGTCACAGAGTATTATATTTTGTGCTGAAACTTACAATTTTTCAGTGGAATATCATTTCATGTTCCAGTTAAACCTCAAAAGACCTTGTCTAAAACCGATAGAACTCTCAGAATCGGGAGAAACAGAAAAGTTAGTCAGGGACGAAATTTAGGGTCATGTAGAGTATTAAAGTGCACAAGCGTCAATTCACAATGACTGATACACCTCTGACATACATGTATATGGGCATGTAGGATTTTGTGGCATTTTGACCTCTGTCCCCTTTTTAATGTGAATGGGCCCTCTTCAGAGATGTGTGGCAAATATTAAAAGATGGGATATGTCAGAAATTTAACCAACTGATCAAGAGACAAAAAGACTGACTGACAGTTTAGTTGCAGCTAAAAATTAATGACTTTGACATCAACAAAAGAACTCAAATAAATCTGGATTGTTCAATTACTTCAGTACGTCTTTTTGCTTGTTTACCTATAAACTGGCCAGGAGGAATAAATCTGTTTTGTTTGGCTCAGATGCTACCATTTTCTGACAATTCCAGTCAGGAAGCTCCCCAAGGTTTATCATAACTCTTATTTTACTCTGATTTTTATTTTTTTGTTTGAAAGAAATTGAAATTAATTGAAATTAAAACCTGAGGTTTTAAGTGGGTCTTGTATACTCAGGCATGTAAAAAAGCTGTTCCAACATTTTATACCCATTTGGTTTCAGATATACTTTTCATTGATCTTTGCGCTGATTATGTCTAGCATGTTACCTAATGACTCATCGTCGTCGTCATATAACTGAAAAATTGTTAAGAACAATGCTAAACCCAAAGACTTCATTCATTCATTCATTCATTCTAGCAGGTTCTTCATTTTTTCATTCTTTGACTTTAAGAACAAAGGGTAACTTTTACAATACAGGATGTAAAAGTTACTCCATGTGCTCATAGGGAAAGGAATTTATTGCTCGGGCATGCTTATGCATACATGACATAATCAGTGTACAGCTGTTTATTGGCAATATAAAAACAAGCTAGTGTATGATATTATCTAAATGGCATTACTGGGATGGAGTTTTGTGAAAACAACGGTGTGTTTACGTGATCTCTGTTGGATGTTTTGTCAGAATGGGCGCACACCAACAAGTCTGGGTTAGAGATCCAGGTTAGCTGGACCGTGGGAGACCACGAGGAAGACGAGACCGAGGAGGCGTGGGGACCCAGGTTGAAGTCACGAATACCTTACACCTTCTCCCAGACAGGAAACTACACTGTTGGTGAGTATGTCTTTGTTACAGAGACCATAATTTGCACTGAAAAACTAAAGTCCTGAATATGTGCATATATATGTATGTAAGCATTGGGCAGGGTTAAATACAGCTGTTAAATTTTAAGTTGGGTACCCTTTTGAGTTCTGTAAAATTGAGAAATTGTGGAGCTATGTTTAATATTGCATAGCAGGTTGTGGTCTAGTGGTTTCAGTTGCTAGGACACATGAGGTGAGAGTTCAGTCCTGGTCTTGGGCAGGGAATTTGTATATTCATGTATTGATAGATTCCCCTGCCGTTACTGCTTGCCAAATGTAGACGGGTTACACCTGGCACTTCAGTTTCCTCTACTCATAAAACTGGCAGCCATAGTATAGGTGAAAAATTCCTGAGTATTTCATTTAGACAACAATCAAATAGATAATTAAATCCAACATTAGGGTAAACATGAGAGCTATAACATGTATAAACAGGAATTTTGTTTGGGTAAGAAGTAATATTCAGTCACACTTTTTTAACATCAAATTACTAAATAGACCATCCAGGAGCCTGTCACCAATGCAGTTGTAGTGAGTTCAAGTCCAGGTCATGCTGGCTTCCTCTCTGTTGGTCCGTGGGAAGGTCTGCCAACAACCTGTGCGTGATCGTGGGTTTCCCCCTGGTTCTGCCTGGTTTTCTCCCACTGTAGTGCTGGTCACCAAATATAAATGAAATACCAATCAAATACTAAATAAAATATTTTTTAAATTTGTAATTCTTAATTTTTTGGCCTTTGGCTGTGATCTACATGTAGGCAACCATTAAATTACATTTGTGTGGCCTTATCAGATTTTCTTTCATTGAAGTAGTCAAAGGACAAATTTCAAAATATTCATAATACCACTAGGATTTTTTTTTTATTATTATTTCAAAATATGGAAGGAATAGTTTGTCTGATGCATTTATAAACAATACATGTAAGTAAGACATTTTGTGATGAGTTTCAGAGTGTTAAGTTTACATTCTGGCATAGAGATATAAAGCCTTCCTGCTTAAGACCACTATTATACAAGTAGTTTGTCACCAGTGACTTGTATGTTCCCATGATAGGATATGTGTTAAGGATTCAGTTGTGCAGGACTAACATTGTTCATGAGGAAGTGGGTATGATAAAGAAGAATAGAATATAATGAGTTGACAGGATGTTGGTGAAGTAAGGTGATTCATTGTAATATTAGATGTGTTCATGTATAGCATGACTCATCGGAGTAAAACTAAAATTCCTGTGATATGGGTACCATGTGACTCTACAGAATACAGCTAAGACACTACTGTAATTCGTCAACCTTTTCCCTTGTTTGCAAGGTGTTTATTCAGGCATATTCTGAAGGCATTTTTCTGTGTACACTAATACAGTTATAGTTTTTATGAAGCCCTGAAACTGGCCAACCCAACCAGTTTGTCTCCAAAATCAAATTAAAAATGTGCATAAATTGCACTGAAAGTTGCTCTTCTGTGTGTGAAAAGGTTGAGGAATTAGTGTAATCCTCCTGTGTAAGGTATATACATACATACATACCTACCTACCTACCTACCTACATACATACCTACCTACATACCTACCTACATACATACATACCTACATACATACATGCATACCTACATACATGCATACCTACATACATACATACATACATACCTACAGTACATACATACATACATACATACCTACATACCTACCTACATACATACCTACCTACCTACCTACCTACATACATACATACATACAGACCTACATACATACATACATACATACCTACCTACCTACCTGCCTACCTACATACCTACCTACCTACATACCTACATACATACATGCATACCTACATACATACATACATACCTACATACCTACATGCATACATACATGTTTACATGTAATTCTTCTGAAATCGGCTGGAATTCTGTTGATATCATGATCATTTGACTGGCTAGGAAATACTTTTAAGGAGGTGATTCACCAAGAAACACTGATGAGGGTAAGGATAGTGAGACTCCTCATACTGGTGATGTGGGGATTATGAGACTCCTCAGGATAGAGCTGAAATACTGATGATGTGGGGATTATGAGACTCTTTAGGATGTAGCTGAAATACTGGTGATGTTGGGATTATTAGACTCAGGATAGAGCTGAAATACTGATGATGTGGGGATTATGAGGCTCATCAGGATATAGATGAAATACTGGTGATGTGGAGATTATGAGACTCCTCAGGATATAGATGAAATACTGGTGATGTGGGGATTATAGCTGAAATACTGGTGACGTGGGGATTATGAGACTCCTCAGGATGTAGCTGAAATACTGGTGATGTGGGTATTGTGAGACTGCTCAGGATATAGCTGAAATACTGGTGATATGGGGATTATTAGGCTCCTCAGGATGTAGATGAAATACTGGTGATGTGGGGATTGTGAGACTCCTCAGGATAGAGCTGAAATACTGGTGATGTGGGGATTGTGAGACTGCTCAGGATATAGCTGAAATACTGGTGATGTTGGGGTTATTAGGCTCCTCAGGAGGTAGATGAAATACTGGTGATGTGGGGATTATGAGACTCCTCAGGATATAGCTGAAATACTGGTGATGTTGGTATTGTGAGACTCCTCAGGATGTAGCTGAAATACTGGTGATGTGGGGATTATTAGACTCCTCAGGGTATACCTGAAATACTGGTGATATGGGGATTGTGAGACTCCGCAGGAGGTAGATGAAATACTGGTGATGTGGGGATTATGAGACTCCTCAGAATATAGCTAAAATATTGGTGATGTGGGGATTATGAGACTCCTCAGGATGTAGCTGAAATACTGGTGATGTGAGGATTATTAGACACTTCAGGATATGGCTGAAATAGTGATGATGCCGGGATCTAACAGCTCACTAGCATGTAGCTGAAATACTTGGAGGATCATGTAGTTCTGCATAGATTTCCTGAAGATAGTAAGAACAAGATGAAAACAGGTGAAGAGCCATCATTATCCGATTTTGATAAATCCATGAAGATTACACTCCGTCTCACACCTGCCTATTTACTGACATGTGTGACGTGTTTATTGGAAAAACAGGAAATTGCATCATTAGTGCTGTGTACAGGTAAATATAGTGTGTGTACAAGGTGGGAATCATCTTCAAACTCCGTTGTGTTTGCTTTCGTTGCTCCTGTATGTTTAGCCACAGTTTTTATTCCCAAATCCCTGCAGCTGAAGTTGTACCTAAGCAAATCTCATGACAGGTGAAGTGTATGTGAACGCCATTCACATCAAACATGGGAAAAAGGTCTTTTCTTTTCTGATTTATGTATGTATTTTTTTCCATTTTAATGTTTTTTCCAATTTATTGTTTTGTCATTTTATTATTTTTTTTGTTCTATAATTTTATTGAACTGCTTCGGTGGCCTAATGGTTAGGGTGTTCATTCATTCATTCTTTGTATAATTTATTCATCTTTGTTTTTAACGTCCTGTATGATGTAAAAGTTGACATATTTGTCTAGTGCATTATCATATCATGTAATATGAAGGTAAATTGTCTTGTGCATTATCATATCATTATGTAACATGAATGTAAGTTGTGTTTTGCATTATCATATCATTATGTAATATGAATGTAAATTGGACTGAAGGAAATCTTTTTTATCCTAAAATATAGGAAAGTGTAACATCAATCAAGTATGTGTACAAATCATTTTGTCAGACCATGTACATGTGGATAAAGTCTTCAGGTTTAAGTGAGAAAAAGCTAAACAATGAATGCGTTAATGTTTTTTTACTTCATTTAAAGCAGTTAGTAGAATGATGTTTAAGTATGCAAATGGTCAAATAGAATAAGCTGGCAAATTTTCTGGAAATCAACCATTAAGTGGCAATTTTTCCCTGATAATTGAAGAGGTGTAGTGGATGATGTGCCAAAAATTAGAATGTGTAATCCAGGTATAGTGAATCTTATTAGTTCTGTTTCAAGGACTCTGTTTCAAGAGTTATCAGCTTAAAGGATGAGCTTAGCAGATTAATCTTAGGCTGTTTGCTTTAATAGTCAGGAAGAGGGGTGGGTTGTGATGCCTGTGTGCATCTGTGTTGTTAAGAGAGGGGGGGGGTGTGGTAAAAGTATAGAGGGAGATGCAGGGCCTTCCTTAATTCTGAAACATAAAAGCAGAAGAGATTTATTTACAGACAAAACATGGTTCAGTATTGAGCTGCCTTTGAACGGGATGTGTCACAGACTCTTGTCCTAGAAGCTGCCAGTTAAGACTTCTTTGTTTTGCTGCAGCTATAGCATGAGTAGCAAGATGGAAGGTTCAGAAGTTCAACTTGTCCAGTGTTAATGTGTTGTTGGTAATCTGTTCTTGGTTGCTTGTTCAGCATGGCACCCAGTTGCCAGGGACATACAGGCAGCAGCCAGATCTACTGCTGGGGCTCAGGCCCATTGACAAAATGGAGAGGCCTGCCAGGCTTTAGGAAGGACAAGTGTTTACATTTCTACTGGTTTCCATGGTAAAACTTCGTACTGATTTGTGTCAGTGTTTATTCGGTAGCAGATGGTTTTGAAAATCTAAAATTGGATAGCTTCTGGGACAAGGCCATTCTTAGTGAAACTTTTGTTTCCAAGTCTTTCGAGTTTCTTTAATGTGCGTCAGTGATATTGAAAACGAGATATTGTGAAGTTTCTTTCATTCAGTAAGATCAGAGTTTGGTTGTGTGTGTTATAACTGTTTCATGTACAAGTTTGTGAAGACCAACACAAAATCTGTCAAAGATCTGTAAAAACATGCTCACCCCAGATGAAGATCACGATGAAATAGTCTGAATGTCATTATACTGTCCTTAGTGCTAGATTTATTTTTGTAAAATTCACTAAAAATTTAAGACCAAGTTGGTTTAATTTGTATTTGTTGAAGTTTATGTCAGCACTTTTGCAGAAATTTTCCAAGCAGTGTATGTATTAGTTTGTT
Organism: Liolophura sinensis; assembly: GCF_032854445.1. NCBI lineage: Eukaryota > Metazoa > Mollusca > Polyplacophora > Chitonida > Chitonidae > Liolophura > Liolophura sinensis. Next base: position 20,448,134 of record NC_088305.1, on the reverse strand, counting down.
GTTGATTGTTTTGGAGGAGTATACAATTATTGTATGTCTGTATATGAAATTAAGCACTAATTGGCACTGTTGATGTACATCTATACATGCTGTACAGTAAGATATGAATTGTTTTCACGTAAATGTGAGAAAAAAAGTGGAAAGACTGGAAACTGTTTGTGAGACTACATTTATTTATTTATTTATTTATTTTTACGGGTCTATTGGTGAGAGGCCCATTATAGAGGCATGAAAAAATGCAGCTCTGACATGCTGTTTCGTCATCCTGTAGGATAATGGCCCTGATGCCAATAATGCCACCTGGCATATAACCGTACCTGCTTTACGTGCTGTCTGTCACACATCGATCTTGGGGCGAATAAAATGTGTCTGTTCGTACTTATAGTTGACCGAAATGCTCACCTCTGCCAGATGTCCCCTCTTCCGATTGCTAGTAAATCCATCAGAGCCGATAACTACATGGCCATCTCTGCCAGTCTCATAACACAACTGCCATGTTGATCTCGCAAGTTCTCTCAAGGACCCGAGAGCAACGAGATGATTTTCTCACAAGGAAACGTGGGATATTGAGAACTTGCAAGAGCAACATGGCGGTTGTGTTACAGCAAGGTTACAGCAAAGGGTCATGTACCACTACCGGCTGTCGTGACATTCTTTAGTGTTTTCCATGAAGAAGATGTAGCAAGGGCTGGAAAAAAATGGCCATTTGGGTTACTATACAGCAGGTTTTGCTACTGTACTACATTAAATTTTCCTGATATTGCTGCCGATGTATATTTTTAATTCTACACTGATTGTCAGTTATTTGTGTTAGGTTAAAGTGTCATCGAGGGTCCAGTTTCCAACGTGCACATGTATCGGTGGTTTCTGAGGAGAGAAGCTAATGCAATGAAATACGATCACGAGAATAGCCTGTGTTCAGAAACACTTGGATTTATACTACATACTGCCAATAAATAAAGCACAAATAATAAATTTTTGTCTTCTAATGTAGGCCCACATTTGGATCTAGCATAACAAGCGTATCATGTTTTGATCCCAAAATGGCAGTTGTTCATGTGTGAAATGTTCCAACAGGTACGGTAAAGAAAACATTACCAGTCGCATTAGGCAATGAAAAGGTAAAGTTGTCAGTGGTTGAATTACTCAAATAAACCCAGTAGGCCTACAGGTTAGGTGTAACAGGTAAATGTAGGTCTGTGAGAGTTATTCAGATTCAATTCTTGTCAGGACGAGCTGAAATAATCTGTATGTTATTACAAGTCGTAATTCTGGCCAGTTGACATGTACATGCATGCACTTAGCCAGTACTCCCTCCCTTGGAAGAGTAGGGAGTACCGCACTACCTCTGAAAATAATCTGTAGCACTGCTTAACCCCTTGGGTTATTGCCCAGTAGTTGAGCTTCATAATTGCGTGAATGTCAACATACTTATTATACAATGTTTTGCTTGGTGCGTTGAAGGAGTTATCTGTTAAATTGTGGAATGAGCTGTTAATTACGTTTGTTATATGTGATGAACATTGGAATGTAATGCTGAAAAGATCGAACAAAAGGTTGAGAGATTGTACATTTTATTTTATGTGTCCTTGCCATATTTGCACTGTTGGGATACAACTATACAATATAAGGACCAAAACATGTATTGTATAACGATATGTTGCCTTGATCTGTTGCCACATACAGCAGTGGTACAAATAGTGAAGATTTTCATGCTCATGCTTACCAAACTAATAAAAATGCTAACAACTTAGTTGCATTGTACTAGAAGACAATTGATCATTAGTTACAAGAAAAATAAAAACAGAAGAGGAACAATAGACCCATTTTACAGCCCTTGGGGCTTAGTTAGATTTTTTTCTTGCCTAATTAAATTCATATGTTGGAATCCTAAAATTTTAGTTTAGTGTCAAAGGGGTCACTAATCATAACTTTGGATCATATTGATGTGACACTGACTTCGTTCACTTTCACCTGTGGAAGAAGTAGTTGTGAAGTGTTCACTGGTGTAATTTGTAAACCCTGCACCTAATGTGTAAACCCTGCATGTAATGTGTAAACCCTGCATGTTAACAAGCTATTCCAACATTAAATACTGGTTTGTTAAAACAAAACTGTCCATAATTATCAAAGGCTTTTGACTACCATTATTTTCAGGCAAAAGAAATTCTTAGTTAACAAAAAGAAAAAAAAAGAACAGAATTTTGAGAAAGTCATTCTCTATTTTTATTTATTTATTTATTTATTTTTTTTTTTGTTTGTTTGTTTATTTTTTTATTTATTTTTTTAAATTTTTGTGTTATTTTTGATTCTTTCTTTCTTTTGTTCACTAATTAAGCGCTTAAAACCGTCTCAAACCGAACATTTATTATGTGTGGCCTGAGAGAGAGAGTGCAGATGAAGGTGTAATGTATTCTGTATAGACGATGTCTGATGGTGGTTTATCAGAAGGGGTTTGGCTTGATTTTATAGCAGCTAAAACCTCTCAGCCCCTCCACCCCTCCTACCCTATACCCAGCATCTCTCAGCTCTCACCCCCCATTCTATAATTAATTTCCACCTGATGTTGCAAGGCTGTGTTATGTAGTTATAATGGTGTAGATTTCAGTGTTGACAATGCCCCCTTTTAAACCTTGGCCAATAAATTTGATAACAAAGCTGGTCTCCCCTTTCAGTTAAGCAGTGTGGGGCTCTAGAGTTACCTCAGTCAGCCCCTTAATCCAGACTCTAGCCAGGGCAGGGGTACAATCTCCTCTAGGCCCTGGAGATAAAGAAAAAGTTTTCCTGGTTTACATTGAGTGGAGAGAGCCCAGGTTTTAAAGTAGACACTTGATGTGATAGAGCCAGACATGGACCATTTGTCTGCTTCCCAAACCAACTTTGTTCTTTAATTACGGGCTTAGCCCTTCTCATTCCCCACACCCTTTAGTCTCTCAGAGCGGCCTAGCCGAGCCAACAACCTCCACTCCAGACACCATAGTTTGATTTGCACAGATTTTCCCTCGGAATTCGGCAATTTGATCGCAACAGCACCATGTGCCAACAGTTTCAAAGGTAATCCTAGAATTTCTTTCCCTATAGCTAGAGTTATCCAGAAGTCTCCTGAGTGTTCACTAAGCTTAATTAACCTCACCCTGTCTTTAGTCAGCTCTGACAAGCTGCATGAGAACTGGGGCAGAACTTTTTTGGTTTTTGTTTTAAGAGGATTAAAGGTATTATTATTGCTCGGATTATCATTTGAACTATTAAGCTCTTTGCCAGTCAGTGGGGAGCAGTTTATTAAAAGTGTATTAAAGTCAAGTCAGGCTTGCTTTTTGCTCAGAAGTGTATTAATATCAAACCTTACTCAAAAGTGTATTATGGTCAGACAGACTTTTTGCTCAACGTGTATTGAAATTTAAGGAAGACGTGAACCTTTTTCAAAAGTGCATTCAAATCAAACCTTGATCAGAAGTGTATTAAATGGGTGTAGAGGCTAAAATCTTTATATCGATGTCTTGAAGATGTAATTATACGTCAGTGTAACTTGTAATTTAACACTGTATGGAGGAAGAGACTTGCAGATTAAGAAAAATTCATTGTTTACATTATGTATAGAAACTTTGAGCAGTTTTATACATTTTAGGTGTACTTAATAATATCTTCTCTTAAATTGATAATAGGTTCCAAGAATTATTTTATGACATTTTATTCAGTGTGTAATTTGATGAAAAAACTCTTAAAAAGAAACTAATGTTATACAGACAGGTTATATTTACAGGTTACTACAATCTTTCGCATTAATTGTATTTTTTCTGCTTCCTGCGACCAATAGACCTGACGGACATTGTACGTGTACACGTATGTATGAAGTGAAAAACTGCATTAAACCCTAATCAAATAAATAAATTGATCTTCTAATTAAATTGATCTTCTAATTAAAATGCCATATAAAATTCAGGGCCACCAGTAAAGCTGAACATTGATAGGAGACTCCCTTTAATAGGCATACAGGGGCCTCCATGGCTCAGTTGGTTAGCGTGCTGGCGCAGCGTAATGACCCAGAAGCCTCTCGCCAATGCGGTCGCTGTGAGTTCAAGTCCAGCTCATGCTGGCTTCCTCTCCGGCCGTAAGTGGGAAGGTCTGGCAGCAACCTGCGGATGGTCGTGGGTTCCCCCGGGCTTTGCCCGGTTTCCACCCACCATAATGCTGGCCGCCGTCGTATAAGTGAAATATTCTTGAGTACGGCGTAAAACACCGATCAAATAAATAAATAAATTAACAGCCATACATTGGGGTTTTTTTTGGGTTAATTTAATTAAAAATATTGGTTTTATCTTGTAATTGGTTATAAAGACAAAAGTTGTGGAGGAGAAGATCAAGTGAGATGGGCTATATCTGCTTGCACATGTATGTCTCTGTATAGATGAAGATTGATCAGTGACATTACATGTGAGGTGAGGTGTTTCTCTTACGCCTGTCATGCCCAAATAGAGCTATTTAATTAGGACACGCTTTTAGGGGACTAATTTGGGCTGAAATCTATTCAGATATTCAGATAATATCATACATGTATACAACAAATTTTAGTGTCCGTATTACCTGTACATTTTTGTTTATTCTATTTACGTGAATGAAAGGTTAAGAGCATTAAAGCTAATTTTTCTTACTGTACATGTGTACTGCAATTTGGGTGCACTCATGGGGTTTCAAAATGTCTTTATATTTGGCTGTTCTGGTCACTATAAGTGACCGGTGAAGTTCTGCAGTTTACAATGCCCTTCAGCATTCTGCCGTCAGCAGTGGACCCACATCTTCATGGTATTCCCTAGTCCCAACCTCTCTAAGGTGTCAAAACATTGAGATATCCTGTCAAATTGACAACACGATGGCAACCTTTAGCTGCATAGTGACATGACCTCTGGTTACCATGACGATCTCGTTATAGGTGTGGTCACATGTGTGTGTTGTTTGGAGAGTTTGGCATTTTGGGTTTTGTTGTGAGGGCAGGAATTCCTCTGACTGCTGCATACAGATCCCCCTGACCTTTTCCCAGCTTGCCGCTTCACGTTTTTGCCACCGGAACTGCATGACTCATGTCATTGTACAGATATTTTGTTGTATTAATATGGTTTGTGCTGGGATATACCACATTGTTAACATTAGTGTAGGTCTCATAAAAAAAAGCATGTGTAACAATAAAAAAAATATATAAGGTAGAGAATAAGAATAAGGCTTCGTTGTTTAAGAAAGGTCTCATTGTACCAATGTGTGCTTCTCAGGTTTGTGAAATGAAATGTGGCTGTGAAAGGAGGTATTTATTATTCTGATTTTTTGAGGCAGACAATGCATTTTCTAGATTTCTTACGTTTTGCACCTTTTTTAGGAGTTCATGTACTTTATATAGTTGTATGTGAATTTTTGTGAATCTGGATGAGATTTATTATGTATTATAAGTATTATAGAGTCACTTTACTGCTCTGGTTAATTGGCATGGCGTAAAACTCCAATCAAATAAATAAATAAATCCAGTCAATTAAGTAGTATCGACTATCTTCACAGTATTTTGTGTGTGTGTGCATTTTATGAAAGAAGTGAAAACTTTTGAATTATCTCCCCTTATGCTATAACATTTTGAGAAATCTTTGTGAAGTTTCTTGCCTCACACAAAACCATATAACTCCGTGATTATTGGTTTCCACCAAGTTTTCAGTGGTCATCATCAAACTGTTGTTGTGCACATTTAAGCAACACTTTCAAAAATTTTTTTGAGAGAAGATAACGTTCATTTTATATTTTTTTTTATTTTACCTTTTTTGAACTAATTGAGATTATTAACATATTAAATTAAAGGTATGTTGATGTGTAAATTTGGCTTAGAATTAACCATTGCATCATGTCCCTTCCCATATTGTGTACATGTACATGTGTGTCACAGGATATCAGTGGCTGTAACAAACTATGTTCAGCAGGGATCACTTTTAAAAGGGACTGTGTATCAGGTTATCTGGGTGGTCCAGCCCAGGGGCCATTCCTGGGCCCCCCTTACCCCTCCCCTTCTCTCTTTTATACCCTCCCCCTTCTCTCTTTTATACCCTCCCCCATTCCCTTCTGGATGTACCCTACATCTCTTCACTACCCTGATTGACCTTCACATGTACAGAAGACATATTCCGCATATATCTCCTGTGAAGGTGTTCATACATATATACCTACATTTGAACTTCTCGTACCATGTACGTTCATGAAAATCTGCTGCCGTAAATAGGGGACATGTCCACCCATTAAGGTCTTGGGGGGAGGGGGTGTATGCCATTAGGTTTTGGATGAGCAGTTCAAGAAAGGTACATGTACAGATTGTTCAAAACATAGGCACTGTATTGTGGCCTATGATGTGTTTGCCTGGCATGTAGCACAAGCAGGCTCTGAGGTCTAAGGTGTCATTAATGGAAAGTTGAGTGACCCTTCGCTAAAGTTGTTCATTGTCTGGATCTGCCTCTATATATTTACATCTATAGGTTTGTCAGGGTTGTCAAGGTTTCTATGCACCTGTGAACCTAACTACCACTGCCTTCTAAAGTAAAAACATATATAAAAGCATAAAACTCAAATAAAAATCAAATGAATGTATTTATTATATAATTTGAACACAGGATAAAGATAGGATTTGGATTGGTACGTGGTAATGTAATATTCCGTGAAATAACAAATATTTTAATTGTATGTAGCCAAAAAAACATGCCTGTACAACATGTCCTATGACATCAGACGTACACATATGCACTTACTCTGTATGATAGGGCTGTGAGGAAAAATTTGATAATACTGCTCTCAAATAATAAATATTTATAGATATTAATTTTTGCATATTTGACCATTCAAAAAATGAATGATGATTTCCAGAATGTAGAGAAAAATACGTTTCACTTACCTGTACACTGCGTCCTATAATGTGTGAAAAGAAGTAAAAAATCAGACAGTTCTGCTCTCAAATATTAAATTGTGAAAAGAGAATAATGTTTTGCTACATGCACATGCATGTCATACAGAAAAAGACACATAAATATGTATAAGTTACGTGGTCTGATATACAAGTATGTACTGTATGAAGGTTGAAATTTGACATTACTGTTCTGAACTAGGATGTACTTTTGAACTTTGGTGCCAGACTACAAGGCTGGGCCATGTGTATTGTGGTTTGCCCCTGGGAGATATTGCTTGACTGTGTCAGGTACCTGGGGGTGGTTTACACCCAGGAGAAAGGACAGTAAATCTGTCAGGGGCACAAGTGAGCCATATGGTCCAGTACCATCTGTAACTATGACTTGACTTGAACATCATGGAAAAATTCTTTGCTGGACCTGCAAAAAAATAAAATAGTGCAGTGAGCCTTGTTTTTCTGGCCAGTAAAAAGATAGATATTTTAAAGAAATTAACATAGTGAGATAAAATGAATGAAATAACTTATATCAAACTCCAAATAAATCAGGACCCTTTTGTTTTGGTTGGGTTATATCCAGCAAGCATATATTCAATGATGTCCTACTGGAGTCCATCTGCCCTGTAATCCTTCTGCCCTGTAATTTATTTTTGTAAATTTAGAACAAGTTACCCAAGATTGATTTTGTACTCTGTCCTAAAACCCCAAAACAGTCAGGTGTCATGCAGTTTATACTGTGATATCAAATGTTAAGCATTTTGTCAAAATCACCAAAATATGTCTTTCTCTAAAGCATTTTCTGTCATTTGTGTTGTTTTCTTTAAAGTGGCAATTTAAAACTTTAATTTGCTGTTCATTTTATTAAAATAATCATCTACTTATTTAATAAAATATCTGAAGATCTGAATGATTTAATATCAAATTGAAGAGTTTGATAACATGGAACTTGTGTAGAGTAATACATTGATGACTTTATTAGTCTTTTCCGTAAAAGTAAAAAAAAAATAGAAACATTTTTATAAGGATATTGGAAAGTGTGGCACATGGACCTGATGAACAGTGAATCAAGAACTTGATAAAAGTTTATAAGGCTCCCGTTGTGTATACATGTAGGCCTACATACAAGGAGAGGCAGTATTGGGAGATTCAGAGATTCAATTCAGAGATTCAATTCAGAGATTGAGCCATCAGCTACATTGTGTGCCTCTCACACGAGCTGACTGTACTGTTAAAATCAATATTGAATATTATTGTGTGTAAACATTCATGTGTAATTGTATTTTTTTTTTTCGTAATTTGTTTTGAGGGTCTTTTCGAAAATCCTGGAAAAGAAATGCCATCACCAGATTATATTGTGGCCAATATTTTAAGAATACCCTGCTGAAGAAAAATTTAAGAAATCAGGTCTGTCTTTTTTACAAAAAGATTGGATGAGTCATAAAAGTTTCAGGTTTTGGATCAAATTGTGGAGTTTCCTGTTAAATTATTATCTTGAAAATCCAGGAGTGCTGAAAAAGTAGAGACATGATTATGTCACATTCAGTATAAATTGACCAAATAACAAGTATATATTGTTGAGGCTTAAGTTTTCATAATTTTTATTTTGACTTTATAGGTATACTTACATGTCATGCATTGTGTACATGTACATATGGGAAATATTAAGAAAATATATAAACAGATCTGAGAAAATGATGCTGAAGTGTGCCAAGAAATTCTTCTCTCCATAAAAGTTTATGGAGAGAAAAAAAAAAATTGGATTGGTACTTGGTTATGTAATATTCCCTGAAATAATAAATATTTTAATTTTATGTACCGAAAAAAAAAAACAAACATGCCTGTACAACATGTCCTATGTTCAGGTTAGCAGGTTGAGTGAGGTGTAGCTGTGTTTCCCCCATATTATCTGCTGTGTAAATGGTTCAACTCTTGGTCGCAGGGTGCAGTCGCACTACATTGATCTGCAGTTTTGTTTAATACACGCAATGAACAGTAGTGTTGTTTTGGTTAAGTGTCATAGCATATTAAGCAAAACATACTGCTCCATATATAAATAAATATTCCGGAGGAATTTCAGATATTTGAATTTTCAAACCAACTCTTTCATGGATAATGTGGAATCTGGCCATGTGGAATATTATCGATAAAAGATTTGAAAAGTTAGAGAGGAAGTGGCTGATACCTAATTCCTGCCATTGACATGTTCTGACAACAATGTAATTTTAGCCTAGACTGACAGATGACACATGTACAACCTACATGTAGGAGTTGAAGAGGAGGGAGCTTTTACATGTGTATACCCTAATTTTTCAACCTTTTCTGCAACCAGTATTTTGAAACATTGTGAGAAAACTATCGGGTGTAGAGAAATAATTTTGCACTGTTTTATGAAGCTCATGAAGTTTTATGAAAATTGTTCTTAGCATAATTTTTTTCATAATTGTGTGCGTGAATTCCACTGAAAGAAGTCCTTAAGTGGTTGAATTGTTAAAGGTTTACAATAGCCCATCGGCTGTAAGGCTGGCTGCAGATATAATTTAGTAAGCCATGAAAAGAATATATTCTTGGATACAGCGTTGAACCTCAGTCAGATTAAAAAATGCTTAACAAATATTTTACAGAGTAATTAATAATTGTACAAAGTCTTTGTGCTTATAATATTTCAAATTGTATGACTGACTATTCTAGCTAGCCTTCAGGGCCCGGTTGTTCAAAAATGGGTTTAAGACTTAATACCACATTTAACTTTAAGCCAAGTCTTCAGTATTGTACTTGACCTAAAACAAATTGTGTACCGGTGTATTAAATACAAACTAAAACTGCTGCTGTTATACTTTGATTTTGGAGAACTGCATTGACACCTGAGTTAGGCTTGATACCAGTATTAGCTAATACACTTGCGAACAACTGGGCCCAGTACAGCATAATTCCTCACTCAGATACGCTGTAAGCTTAGCAACTCTTTGGCAAACTTATTAGTGTGTGCAACGTGTTTCTAGGTTTTACATGCGTAATAGTTCAGTTGATTAGGTCGTAAACTTTTAAAATGACATTGTGACCGTGCATGAAGAAAAGGGCAACTCAAAATGATGTTGTCCGTGTATGAAAAAACAGTTGTATGGAAATTTGTTCGTTTCAATATAGCTTGATTAATTTGGGTGCCCAATAGTTAGGGAACCTAAATATTTTGGGGGACTAAACTGTCTATATGTATGGCACTGTCAACTGATTGTTGTTGAGAGTCTCCTGAAGCCCTAGGACTGATTGCTTTTCTATCTGGGGATGTAAAGGCCATTGTTGACATGACTGGAGAACAAGTTCGGCATTATTTGCCAACAGAATTAGATTGTCAACACCTTGGTATTTGAAGTCCCTGTTTCTCTGTTTTTCCTCTGTTGGCCATGGGGTTTGGGCAACGCGCCTGGAAATTGAACAGCGTCAAGTTCTATGAGGATGTTTGTTTACCTGTTTTGAAAAATGTGTTTGAGAGGATTTATTTAAACTCTTGGGTCAACAGCTGTTTTGAGCCTTGTTATTTGCGTCCTGCATGTATTTTCACTTTTATCTGCCTGAAGTGCAGTCAAGCTGAAGCAACGATCTTGACTTTATGAGGTGTAGATTCACACTAGGGCTCTCGCTGGCCCAGTGTGCTAAAATGTTGTCAAGGAGCCTAGGTGACCTAGTAGTTAGCTCGCTAGTGCGGCACTATGGTCAAGAGCCTCCCACCAAGGCCTATTCTGGCTTTCTCTCCAGTCACGAGGAAAGGTAGGCCATCAACCTGCGGATGGTTCTGTGTTTTCCCCCAATTCTCTGCTGGTTTTCTCCCAGAATTATGCTGGGCACACTTTTGTAAGTGAAATATTCTGAAAAAACAATCAGATAAATAAATAAAATGAACAAAACATTGTTGAGGTCCCTTACTTGAAACAAGAATGGTGTGGAACACCAATCAAATGAGTTTATTTGATTGTTGTTTAATGCCTTTAGTCAATGTTTCCCTTCTCTGATGATGGGAATGTTCTAGGGTGTGGTTATAAAAAAACAACAAAGCTTTGTATGTTTCCTTAATTTGCATATTTAATTTTTTTTAAGATTTATTATATTTGCTAATTGTGTATCTTTGCTAATTGTTTGTCTTTAGTCATCCACATGGAAAATGAGGATGTATATGTAGAATTTGACAAAAACAAGATTTACTCATCTCAATTTTGATGCCAACATTTCAACAATAACCCCTTGTTGTGTTTTTAATTTATACATTTGTATGTGAAATTCATCAGGAATAATAGGGAATCTGGTGCCCTAAGTATGCCCCATGCAATTAGTCCTGTTTTAAGTGAGTTTAAAACCATACATTTTTTAACTCAAGTAACAGTGGAACTCTGCCTGCCCCCATCGTATGAAAATTGTAGCCCAAAATTTGTCATGTGCTATCATTGAATGAATGACTGGATTGTCTAGACATGCCCCAGACTGGAGATAAATACATTACGGGTTAATGGGTCCAGGTTCTAAGTTTATACAGGTAGTTTCCTGTGATAGGGTCAGTGCCATGAGCTGCAGTTGCCTTCTGTATCCATATTGTAAAGCATTACATGTCTTTCCAGGTCAATTTCCTTTCCTCCCACCATAAAGCTGGTTGCGGTCGAATAAGTGAAATATTCTTGAGTACAGCGTAAAATACCAATTAAATAAATCAAATGCATGTATCTTATAAAGCGGGTCACATCATGTCTTTGCAGAGGTCAAGGTCAGCAATGTTATATCATCGATTTCAACACAGATTGTGGTGAATGTTATCAATCCGGAACCAAAGGATCTCCAGCTTGGGCTATTGACAGCGGAGGAATATCGTCCGTCCTGCACCCCAAAGAAATGCAACATTCAGCCGGGCACCGCAGCAGTTGCAGTCTTTGCAAACTACACGTCGTCCATCGAAGCGTCTGTGTCTGTGGGTGCAAACCTGACGTTTGTTCTGGAGTACGGTGATGACGGGTCTGTGTATGAGCACCGGCCCAGCGATGACACCCCTAACTGTGAAGAGAGGAACTGCACTTCTGTCGTACAGGTAAGACTACTGTCTATTTCATAATATTAGAATGAAGAAGTGTGTATATATATGTGTGTTTGACTATGTTCGGTTGTCTGTTTGGTTGTCTGTTCAGTGAGTTCATTTGTTTGTCAACAATTTTCTCTGCGTTGCACTTTGTTTCATTTCAATGGATCTTGGAAAATTAACATTACATGTGAGTTACTTACACATGTGTTAAATGTATTGGTAAAAATTTACCAAAGGCTTTGATTAAGAAAGAAATTGTACCAGAAGTTTTTATGTTTGGATGCTTACTGAAAAGTCTTATGCATCTATCAATAGATTATTTTTACTATTTATTTGCAATTGAGTTCTTTCTGAAAACAAGGACCTGACATAGTTGAAGGTACATAAGTAATTTCACTTCAGCACAGAGATGAACTCTTTCATGTGACAATCAATTTTCACCTGGGTAATACATTTGGGGGATAGATGCTCACGTTGGTGTATTGGAGCAAACATTATGGCATCTTGTTTCATGTGTGCTGTGTGGGAAATTTTGTGGACATGGCAAATAGTCTCTAAGCTTGATGTCAAGCTTCTGGTGAATTAAGGATGCCTAGGATGTTAGGCAAATTTTTCAAGGATCTAAGTAAGGGTGTCTTGTAGGTTAGGCAAATAAGTCATGGATGTAAATGAGGGTGTCTTGGATGTTAGGCAAATGTGTCATGGATGTAAATGAGGGTGTCTTGGATGTTAGGCAAATGTGTCATGGATGTAAGTAAGGGTGTCTCGTAGGTTAGGAAAATATGTCATGGATGTAAGTGAGGGTGTCTTGAATGTTAGGCAAATGTGTCATGGATGTAAGTGAGGGTGTCTTGGATGTTAGGCAAATGTGTCATGGATGTAAGTAAAGGTGTCTCGTAGGTTGGGCAAATGTGTCATGGATGTAAGTGAGGGTGTCTTGGATGTTGGCAAATGTGTCATGGATGTAAGTGAGGGTGTCTTGAATGTTAGGCAAATGTGTCATGGATGTAAGTGAGAGTGTCTTGGATGTTAGGCAAATGTGCCATGGATGTAAGTGAGGGTGTCTTGAATGTTATGCAAATGTGCCATGGATGTAAGTGAGGGTGTCTTGGATGTTAGGCAAATGTTTCATGGATGTATGTTGGGTGTCTTGGATGTTAGGCAAATGTGTCATAGATGTGGATAAGGGTGTCTTGGATGTTAGGCAAATGTGTCATGGACGTGCGTAACGGTGTCTTGGATGGTAAGCAAATGTGTTATGGATGTAAGTAAGGGTGTCCTTTAAGAAGGCAAGAATGTTGTTGATGTGAATTCATGTACATATTATAGGCAAGTGTGTATTGGATGTAAATGTAGACAAGAGTGTTTGGAATTCATGGCAGAAATGTCTTGAATGTGGACCATGTAGTGCCGGGGATATGCTGTGTGCCTTGTAATGAAGGATGGCTGAATATTAGGGTGATCAGTAAGGTCTAAGTTTTCCAAAATTTTGGACTGTTTCTCTAGTTACAAACATCAGTGCAATGATGGAGATGTATGTTTTCCATCAGTTTTATCGTTTCATGTTTAATTTCTGCTCAGACATGTGATTCCCGAGCAGATGGTGTTTGGGGCGGCTGCTCAGATTCACAGCACCTATGCAGTACGTGTGTTATTAGACTAGTGCCTGGTGTTTGTTAACATGTACAAGTGTTAGATTCTTTGCCTTTCAACACCTGTCAGGATATACACATGTACAGATCTACATGAACATACATGGCTCCCTGGATGCAGCTGCTGGGTGGGGATGGGGGATAGGAGGGGTGAATGAGTAGAGCCCAGAGTGTAATTTATCTCCACCTATCCAATCCTCATTGTATATCCTCATTTTAAAGAAACTACACCAGAGATTCTGGCCTGCAAATAACTTCTTAAGACATGGCTGACAAACCCATGTTTACATTTTTGGCCAAAAATGGATCAGCTCTAATCCAACAAAAATTCTTTGCTGCCACTTTACGAAATATCAGCCTTGTCTGTGCACAAGTTATTGTTCAAAATGATTCACAAAATTTATAAAGCAGGTCACATTAGAACATTTGAACACTATATAGTATGTGCATGTCTGCCTGTTCCCCCCCCCCCCCCCCACACCCTTATAAACAATTGATTATGACTGTATTTCTACCAGTGACTTCTTCACTGACACAAGCACATTTTACCTCAGTTACACAAAGTGTACTCTGCCTCACCTGCCATTCTTACTTTTTTAGTCATGGGTGCATCTGTTCAGATGTTTGTTAGCTGTAGATCTCCACCCATAAATCTGAACACAGCCTTTAGCAAAGGATCAACTACTGATCATGATACAACAGCACCATCAAACTCAAATACACACACTTGTGCCCATGATGTCCACAGCTCTACTTCTGCTAACTGCGTGATTATCTCCCCTGAGACTACTGGGCTTACTTGCCATGAATAATAGACCACTTCTGTTATAAACAACAACTTTTTTCAACCAAGCCTTTGAACAAGTTTCAACATGTTTAAAACAAATATGTTTGGTTCCTTCAAGAAAGATGATTTAGTTATGTTTTTAAAACACTTATTAGATTTACAGGAAAATATGTAAAGATGTAAATGATTCATTCATTCTGCAGGGAACTATAGTGTGAGAAAAGTTGTTTTGTTTTGCTTATTTAAAACAACTTTAGGTGATAATCAACATTTCAATCCATGATAGCTGCGGAAACTTTTAGTCATTTGTGTGTGTAGAAAATTAAAAAGAACTGATCTTACTTTGAAGTCATTGTTGTATTTTGCGTACATGTATTTTTTGGCCTGTGCACAATGGGACAAAATGGCGTGTTGAACCTAGAAACTGTATGTAGGACAAATATCCCGAAGAATTTACACCAGTTAATTCCAGATGATCAGTTTTTGGGGTTTTTTTTAGTTTCTCTCCTGTTTTATGTGAAGTTTTTCTTTTCCTCACTCTCCTCCTTTTTAACCCTCCATACTCTTTCCCTTTTCTGCTTACAATGGGTGATGTAGATGCCAAGTAAATAAAAGTGCGGGTATCTGTACAGTTGTCTGCTCCATTGACATTAATACCCAACATTCCGGAAGAAGTGTGGCAGGGATGCGAGTCCAGATAGGCAGACTTGAGCATACTTCCTATGGCCTTTAGGGAAGCACCCCGCGCGGGAAGGAAACGCTGTGCCCGACACAAAAGCCGAGGCACATTTGAGGCTTGTTTGATGTTTGGGATGGTGTCCAGGTGTAGCTCTTCTGTGTTAAGAGGCACAGCTGGTGTTTTAGGTACGAGATGTGCGGACTCTGGGATCAAGCCTCTGTTGTATGAATGTAGAGCTGCGCTGAGTAGAAAGAGAAGTTTTGTCATTTGAGGACATGTACCTTTTGTGTCTTAATGAAGTTGTAATTTTTATCATGATTAAATCTGTAAAAAATATTTTGAACATAGCCTAAAACTTAAAATTCTTAGCAGCCCATTTTGTAGAAGTTTGAAAACCCAGTGTGTGTTGAAATGTAGAAATGCCACATTCAAATGTGCAGCCATTGTAATAAGAACATGGGGATGGGGAATAAAATTATGTCATTCAGTTTGACTTGAGTTTTCCTGTCTAACTCCCTGCATTGTCTTTGCCTGTCGTCACAAAAGTTTCATTCTTATGCGAGTGATCATTGTGAATTTCTTAGGTTCTCATTTTATGTGATCCTGAATTGCCCACTTATTAAACCATGCTTTACCCTATCCTCTCAAATCCGCTGTACCTGTACACAGGTACATGCACTGTAATGGTCCACCCTCTACAGGACAATGCATTCAGTATGGATGTGTAATTGAGGCTTCTCTCTTATTTCTATCATCCCACCCTACCCCCACAATCTGAGGTATCTCCCGGTGAGGGATGCCTTTTCCCCCTGGCTCTCCCTCCAAACTGGAATATTCCCTGGCCCCATGGCCTTTCTGTGGAATGTAACACCCACAGGGCACTAAGCCACAATGTAAGCCAGGTACAGAGTACAGAAAGGCCAAAGGTAACAGCCTGGACTAAACCAACTTTGCCTGAAGATTTGCTGGTGAAACTGGATACGGGTATATCAAGGCTCTGTTATATCAGACAATGCTGGACTGGACAGGCATATGAGTCCTTGACTGAATGAACATATGAACTTCGAGCATTATTCATTGCATTCCAGTTTTTGGTAGATGTGGCAGGTTTTTTTTCTGTGTGATGTTAGGCTAGAGTGTATTAATTGTCTCAGGGAGTCAACATTATTGCAAATTTGGGAAGGTTAAAGTTTTGTATTCATTAATGGGTGAAGTTGGACTTGAGAATTAGAATTATTTGCAATGTTGAAACGGTAGGGAGAAGTCTGTAATAGGCCTTGAAATTGGAACTGCGTATGCAGAATGTCATGGAACACTGCTTTAAGCTTACCCTATTTCTTGTAAGATATGGGACACCTGGTCTGCTCAATTTAGCCAATATATATATGTAATTCTAGCAGGAATATTGAGTTTGTTTTTTTCTCACAAGGTTAGACCATCTATTGACAACAAACTGATATCCAAAAGGCTGGTAAAGAAATGTAATATTCTGATTTCAGCAATACTAATATCTGTCCCAAATTTTAGAAGAATTAGGGTATATTGCGTTGAACATTTATTCCAAGTAGCCTGAAAAATGAATTTTGTGCCTGGACATGCCTTGAAATTTGAATTGTTGAACTCTGTTAGTGTCTAAGTAGTCAGAGTCATCAGATTCACCAGCATTATAATCAAGTAATGGTAGAGGTTGTCTTCAGTTTTGAGTGTTCTAGCTGTCTGCCATGTCCGGGATCAGTGTGTCTTATGTGGACATTGGTGTGACTCGACCAGATGGTTGAACTAACAAACCACCAGATTACCACAACTGCGAACACATTGGTGTGTTTGAATAAAGCTCTCATCGTCTCTCTATCACCCAGGACTGTTGACTGTGTGTACAGTGATCTGTCAGTTAGCCATCAAAGAGGTTTTAAATCTTTCTCCTAACCCTCCTAAATTGGTGAAGGACTGAAGTGTATGGTAAATCTGTCATTCAGAGCTATGTTGACTGTATGCCTGTACATTTAGATACACTAATATGTCATAGGAGGCCTCCATGGCTGAGGGGCTGGGGGTTAGCACCCAGAGAGGGGGTTAGGCGGTCACTGTCAGTTCATGCTGAAGATCTTCCAGCAACTTGCAGATGGTCATGGTTTCCCCAGGCTCTGCCCCGTTTCCTCCCACCATAATGCTGGCCGCCGCCGTATAAGTGAAATATTCTTGAGTAGGGCGTAAAACACCAATCAAATAAATAAATACTTATCTTTGTGAAGTTACATGTACTTCTATACATTCTCATCTATTGAGACCTATACAGCATAGTTTTTATTATTTGTGTTTTTCATTATTTGAATGGACAAAATGAACAAAAAAGCAAAACTTAAAGTGAATACCACCTTTAATTGCCTTGTTTTTTTGCTCTGTGATTTTGGATAAAGAGTATTTTTATATGAACAATAATGCCATTCTAGAAGGATTCCCACTTGGTCTGGGAATGTTAAATTGTTAAATTACCAATTTTTATATGAACAATAATGCCATTCTAGAAGGATTCCCACTTGGTCTGGGAATGTTAAATTGTTAAATTACCAATTTTTATATGAACAATAATGCCATTCTAGAAGGATTCCCACTTGGTTTTTGTAATGTTGAACTGTTAAATTACCAGTGTCCAGAATGATTGTGTCTTGTTTCACTGAACCAAGTATAAAACAGCATTGAAGGCTTATGGTATTACATGATTGCAGCTAAGCTCTTAAGTGGCATTATTCTGTGGTCTGTGCAAAGCTGTCTGAAAAAGTGAATGGCTCCTTGTCATGATTCTGTAATTTCAAACCCTGGTGTCAAAGACAATATTGACATCAATCACGACAATGCCTCACTAAGGTGTGGAATTTCATACCAAGGGAAGGAACTGCAGACACCTTAAGGATTCCCTCTGCACTGATTGCAGGTCTAGTGGGAGAATGGCTTTAAAGCTATTACCATTAAAGATTTCCCTGCGATAAAACCCTGTGCAGCAAAGAAAGGACTTTAGACCTGACACTATTCTCTTTATTTTCATTGAGAGACTTGGTTTTCCGGTCAGAAAAGTTTGAAACAAAGGCGTTTAAAATAAAACCCATCAGTACATCATTCAAGATAATCAGTTTGATTTGTGTTTATCGCCATGCCCAAGAATGTATGTAACATGCGTTTGTTCTGTGCAAGTATTATTGTGCAAAGCTTTTGCATAAATGACTGCCAATTCAACCAAGATTTATCAGTACCGGTATGGGGAAGGTATTCAAAAATCATACATGTATTTACGTTCTCTGCATCCAGTATAAAAAAAAAACTACTGCATAGGGTAAAACATTGGCAATTGCATGGTCACACATAACCAGTCAAATATGGTTTCGTGTCAGTTCCCCTTAGTTAGGGATTTGTTTTAACCGTTCAAGCTTGTAGATGCTTAAAACACTAGCCACTAGCAATCCCCATAACACCATGGCTTAAGCAGAATTAGGTACAAAGAAAATGCTGTAATGTCAATTACAGTTTAAGCAGATGTCATTGGCCTAGTTTGAATTAGTTTATCTAAGCTGTCCTGATAGTGGGACAGAAAATGCCACTTAGCACTATTGAGTCAGAAGAAGCTAGAAGTCTTTATTACTTTGTTTCATAGTATACAAGGCTCATGCATGTACTTAGATTTGTATAATTTTGCTGCAGTGGTCATTGACTTGACTCTGAGCTGCTGAACATGTGTAAATGGAGTGATTAAAACATTGGGGTGTTTCTCAGGGCACTCCAAGGACATGGATACCCTGGGCTTGGGCAGGGGAATGTTGATAGGACTAAACAAACAGCAGAGCAGACACTGTAACTGTTTGGCTATGTACATTAGTGAGGGGACAAGGGTGTTTTATCAGGGGATGCCATATGTGCTTAGAGCCTGGTCACAGTACCAGACAGGGGTAAGCACGATGTGAAGGCATTTGTACCATTCCAGTATTAACAGAACAGCTCATTAATACTAATGCTTAGTCTTAACATTTGTCCACGTGAATTATTCATCTTGGTGAGACATTATCAGCTTTAGCAGAGAAAAATATTGGTTTTGACGCTCATCTTCATGACTTTGCTAAGAAGTTTCTTTTTGTATTTTTTCAGCAGTGATTGAGAAAGCAAATACATGTACATCTAGGCTATGAAAAACCATTTTAATGATTGTATGTTAAACCTACAACCTACAATAAGTTGGTCATCTAGTATGATAATACATCACCTAAAATTTCATCAAAAAAAAAAAATTATCTTCATCAAAGCATTTTTGAGGCAAGTAAAAATTGTAAAATATTGCTGTTGGTGCTGAAACTGTACATTTTCCCAGTAGGATGATATCCACCTTTTCGACCACCTCTGCAACCAATATTTTGAAACATTCTGAGAGAATTGTAGGGTGTAGAGAAATAAGTTGCACAGTTTTAAGAAGTTGCGTCTTTAATGACCCAAAGTAATCCGTTTTAGTGTCATTTTCTTAATAATTGTATGCATAAATTGCACTGAAAGAAAGGGATTCAGTGGTTGAACTGGTCGAAGATTTACTGTATGTACAAATATTTAATTCCTGTACAAATTTGTTCATTAAAATTAAACTGTTTTGAGTCAGATTTTAATCAGCTGCTAAGAGATTGACCAAAATGACGAAGTGGCATAGTTCCTGTATTTGGATGTACCATATTTGGCCTTCAAACTTGCCTGAAAGAGTCAATTTTGGTAATTTATTAATTCTCATAAAATATTTCACTCAGTGATAAAGCTCAAATTTTTCCAGAAGGGTATATGACATGCTAACTTCAGAAAAAAAAAAAACACCCACAAAATCTGTTTCTAAGACCAATAAACTAGAACTCTCAAAAATCTTGCAAAATCAATAATTTTGTCTTGGATAAAATTTTAGGTCGATTTGTACAGGATATGTAGATGATATTGCTCAGTGAAATTTTGGCAGTGGAGACAACATTAGCAGTGATATCCATGTTTTCCATTAGCTGCCAGATTCAAGTCCAGACTTCAGCATGTGGGAAACAGCTTTAAAACCTTTCTCTATTAGGATCAGCATCCACACTGAATATGTACTTGTACTGTTCATTATGGGTCTATAAGAAATGCCATATATACACATATTTGGAGATGAGGAGTTCAAGGTTAAATCTGCACTTCATTTGTCCTATTGTTTCACATGGGTTTTTATTATGAGTATGCCATGTCCGTGGCCAGAATGTGTGGCGGCCGGCTCCACCCTTGAGCGGAGTTAACCGGCCTGTCTGAGGTATTAAGGGTATGTGATTGATTGTGGATTGGTGAAGGCCAGCATAGTGCTCTCTCCTCAATCAATGTTAGCTGTCAGTACAAGCAATAACTACATTTGTCCCTGTGCTGCTTCGTTAGTTCCGTTTGTTTGTAATTCGGCCAGTTTTATGTCCTGGAAAGAACATATACGCGTTTGCGTCTTACTTCTACGCCACATATAAACAGTTGCATGTACATGCATTAGTATTTACAAGCTACAGTATTTCAAACCTGTTAATGGTCATGGGTTTCCCCCCAGGTTCTGCCTGGTTTCCTCATGCCATAATTCTTCATTCTGTTGTTCAAAGGAAATACTCTTGAGGACAGAGTTAAACACTAATCAGCTAAATAAATGAACACAAACCACATTTCACGTAATGTTTGGTGTGTAAAAGTGCAACTTTTCGAATTCCGTAAAAGCTTTAAGTTATTGTTTTTGATCCAGCACTCAAGTTTTACTGAGGAGAAATTAATCAGACTTTTCAATTGACTCTTGGGGCCTCCGTGGCTCAGTTGGTTAGCGCGCTAGCGCAGCGTAATGACCCAGGAGTCTCTCACCAATGGTCGTGGGTTTCCCCCGGGCTCTGCCCGATTTCCACCCACCATAATGCTGGCCGCCGTCATATAAGTGAAATATTCTTGAGAATGGCGTAAAACACCAATCAAATAAATAAATGACTCTTAAGTGGTCCTATAAGGTGCATCAGTTAACGAGAATCGAGCAAAATGTGTAACCTGCAAAATGCTGACTTTTACGCGAAGTGCTGCACTATATATATCATTAAGCATATGTCTCTGATCTTGTCATCTTTTCTACATGTACTTGCAGGGCCGTATCTAGAGTAACCTTGGTTCTGGAAAACATTTGGGTTCCTAAACTGTTGGCTACCAAAACTTGTAATAAAACTAACAAGTAAATTAAACAAAAATATGGCAGTTTATATATAAAAAGTTAAGTTTTCATGTAAATTTCTTTCATTCTCAGACTTAAGAGCTCTTAAAAAGCATCATTTTGAGTTGCATTTTTAAAATTTTTGCATTCAGTCACACTGTTACCACCAAAGTTTGGGATCAGAACATTTAAGGTTTTTTCTAGATGTGGCCCTGACTTGTAAGTGGTTCATATTTTGACCCATGTTGTGATCTAGCCCTGTGTTTCCTCAGTTCCATAAAGATTGCTTTAATTCAGAAGCAGATCTGTGAAATAATTTGTTGGGTGGAATTGGTCCGACCGACATGATACATCTATTGTCAATTTAATACTCGCTATGAAGCCAGGATCCATCAGTATTGTTACATTTCCTGCATTTATATTGATGTTCTTAGCCTTTCTAAACACAAGCAAGAAAAATTCCTTAATCTTGCCTAGATAAATGTACGTTTGTCATTTATGCCAGGCGGTAGATGTATATACATGGACTTGGTTTCATGAAACTTTGTAAGTTACATGTATTTAGATTAAGTAAATGTGTTTTGTTAAAAGGAGAAGAAAACATAAAAATGATGGCAAAATCAGATGAGAGAGCTTCAGAACTTATTTGTTAATATGATCTTTAATATTTTGGGGGGTTTTTTTTCCAATAGAAAAGGGTATTTGAAAATATTTTTGTATGGTGGGTATTTGGGACCAACTTTTAGTATTTCTCATGGTTGCATAATAATGTTCTCAATAAGGATGTGATGCTTGTCTCATAAATTTATTTGAATGTAAATTTGTTGTTTATATCCAAACATATGCATTTAACCTAAACTGTGATAACATCTATGAACATTTCAAAAATATAAATATGATCCAAATTGAGGTTTATTGCGTTTGTTAGCTGAATGTGCATTCTAGTGCAAAAATATTTATTAAACCTGTGATACATTCTCATTTATGACATTATTAAACAAAGACTGTAAATACCAAAAGGTGGTCCCAAATACCCACCATACAAAAAAAATTTTCTTTTCTCCTTAAGGAAAAATCAGAAAAAATATTGAAGACCACATTTAGGAATAACTTTTCACACTCTTTCATCTGAACTGTGCCATTTTTATGTTTTCTCCACCTTAAAGCAACTGTGCTTTGTTTGAGCAACATAATACTATTTTTATTTAGTGCCTGACTTCAATTTTTCAAGAATCACCCCTTGGCCAAAAAAACAGCCAACTTAAGCCATTTTCTGAACAAATTTCATGTTACCACGCACAGAACTTTAAATAGCACTTTGAAAGTGTCCTTATTGTTTATTGTCCTGTTTCAACCCCACAATTAAGAACATTTCACTTACACAACAGTCCTCAAGTGGGCTCATGGACAAGACTAAAGATTAAACCACTGCCCTTTGTGAGGTACCTCATGCACCCACTGACTTGAAGCCATCGGTGAACTACACTGTGGCTAAATATTTAAAGCCATTAAAGGCCCAGTGTGTTTGATAATTGATTTGAAAAATAACTTAGTTTACTTGGAAAAATGTACAATATACTTATAGTAATTTAGTGTTTAAAAAGACTCTTCTTCTGTATTTAAAAATAAGTTAAAGTTTCACCTTACGAATAATTCCTGCTGTAACCAAAAGTTTGTCTGATTTTGGCCACCAAAACTAAAACAAGTAAATTAAACAAAAATATGGTGGTTTATCCATAAAAAGTTAAGTTTTCGTGTAAATTTCTTTCATTCACAGACTTAAGAGCTCTTAAAAAGCATCATTTTGAGTTGCATTTTTTAAATTTTTCATATGCAGTCACACTGTCTACTGTAATAATTCCTGCTGTAACCAAAAGATTGTCTGAATGAAAGATATTTATCCAAAAAACTGAAACTATTTTGCACTTGGTATTTTAGCATTTTAATATCCCACCATCAGGAGCACTATATGGATGGCAATGGCATATACAGACTGGGTTTTTTTTTTTTGCAAAAGTGTGATGATCATTGCAAAAGCCGAGGAGTGTGATTTGCACACCTATAACATTCTCACTCCAGAGACACTGAGCAATTGTATGTCAGGCATGTGTCATTAGCACACTTGGAACATGTTTCAGGAATGTGATTGTGTGAGAGTGGGATAGCAGGTCTGAACATCGAAAGCCTATTAAACACTGTAAATACATACACACTCGTGATGGTATAGTCAGATGCTGAAAAATATTAAAGGCAAAACAGTATCATTTTTCAGAATAACACTGTCTTTTACATGAATATTATCAGTAAAACTACTGAATGTTGAATGATTTCTGATTAACATGATTAATATAGAGAATGAATGATAATTTAGATAATTTGTTGATGTTAGAAATTAGACTGCGCTCTGAAAAAAAAAAAAAACTGTCTCTTGGTGTTCTTGAATATCTATCAGTTAATCCCTACTGTATTAAAGCAGAGAGAGCATAAGTTTTCTCATTAGGGCAGGATATTTGAGGTAAAGCGGCAAGTCAGTCGCCTAAGTCACACTTGCTGTGATTAATCCAAGGCGGAACGAGAAGACGATCACCCGAGAAACTCCTGAAAGACCCTAAAGTCCTTGTCAAAGCCGTTAGTTATTAACGCTGAGAGAATCTACTCCTGACAAAGATCAGATCCCCGAGCAAAACTACTCAGCCAGTTAATTTCATCAACCATGTCCCGTCATGGTCTTGACTATCGCATGATTATATGATGTCCAAAGGGGAAGAAAACGGCGCTTGTCATAAGTTGACCCTTGTACTGATTCGTTCTGCCTGATACAATATTGTCAGGCCTGATTTCACCATTTCTACATAGTTGTCATATGTGGTTAGGCAATGTTTAAGAATTTCAAAAGATTTTATTGTGAGAAAATATTGCATCGGCTTTAGAATATATGATAATGAATACATGTTGTGGTGTCAATAAATCCATGTCCAAGTCAGGCTTTTCAGTGGCAATAAATGATGTAATGATTTTTAGGGATGTCTGATACTTGGTAATAAATGATGCAATGATTTTTAGGGATGTCTGACACTTTTTCCAGATGAATGTGATGAAAAATACTTGCGTACCATTTTTAACAGGTCACATGATACAGTTGGACTTTTATACCTTCAAGGATAAAAGAGTTCAAACTCAAAGCTCTCGTATTCTTCAACGTTTTTTGCATGTTTGCAAGGTGTTTATTAAAGCATATTCTGAAAGCATTATTCTTTGTAGACTGATAAAATTATACTTTTCGTCAAGCTCTCAACTAATGTAGTTGGTCTCCAACTTCAAAATAAAAATGTGCGTAAATTGTGCTGAAAGTTGCAGTTTCATGTGCGAAAAGGTTGAGGAATTAGGGTAGTAAAAGTATTTGTTACTGTAAATGCAAAAAAGTATATTATTTCAGTTAAATTGGCATAAAAAGTGAAATTATGTCATATGTCTTCTATCAACATTTTGTTGTTCATAAGTTTTATGTATAGGTTGTCCGGTATACATATATCGTTCATCTGTACCTTGTTCTTAGAAGAACAAATTGTTGAGAGACGAGAGAACAAATGGCCTCCCAACATCGCCTTGTCTTGTAGGAACCATTTGAGCGGTTTGTACGAGGCTTTAATGGCATTCAGATAGACTGAGGTGACTGGGGTTTGGAGAAATGATGGGAGGCCAGATGCCCTAGCCCTGGTTCCCATTTCCATTCAAGGCTGTCTGATTGCTTCTTGTAACAATAACATTGTGGGATGAAGGCTGCCGCGGCAAGGAATCCCCATAGTTCATCCTTGGGCTTGTGTGCACCCGTCCATCAGCGGCAGAAAATTGATGACTGCTCGCTTGACCGAAGTTAGGCCGAAGCTGGAGATCTGGTTGTCCAGAAGTGAGACGTAGTTATTGAATCATGACTCTGATTGTTCCTGCTCTGAGACGATCGAGTGCTATCTGGGTGAAAAGAGAGCGAGTGACAGAGAGAGAGGGGCCCGATTGTCCTGCTGCCCGAGTCTCATACTCCTCGATCCACAATTGGGTTATATGCGCATGGTCCGTGAAACTGGCGAGTCGTGACTTATACTATCCAACAGGCATATTGTAGCAGCCAACACAGCTTGGTGCATGAAAAAATTATTCTTTCACCCAATTCTGATAGTTCTGTTGATCTAAATAGAAAGGTGTTTTGAAGTTTGTTTAGAAGGCTGAAAAAATCTTAAGCTTCATCACCAAAAAGAATTATTTTGTGACCATTACTCGCCTCCAAAAATGCCCTTTCATGGGTTTCACTCTTCTGGGTGTTGTCAGCTGTCTTGTCCTCTTTTCAAATATCAAAGCTGACACATCAGTCACTTTTGACACTAAGGGCAGTATCCTCGGATAGGCAGAAATCAGGTGAACCTTCAACAGCTGCGTGCTATTTCAATGAGGCAGCACTAAAAATATGCGGGCATTGATACTGGCCTGTTAATAACAAACCAAAGTAATGATAAAATAGGGACAATGAAATCAACACCACATACCAAACCATTATGCTGGCTGGTGTTGTATAAGTGAAATATTCTTCAGTGCAGAATTATAGACAGGGAACACATTGATGACGTCCTAAAGGGAACACATGGACAACTCTTTTTACATTGGCCCTTATTAAGGAATACCACCCTGCAAGTTTTATTACCGACTTTTAACCATCAGGTGTAGGTAAATATATATTTTCTTTTTTTTTTTTTTTTAATTTTCTTTTTTTACTTTTTTTTATGATGATAGGGTGAATTTTTCTCAGGTCTACAATAATTGAAGTTGGGCATATTTGTTAATTTTCAGTTGCTGTTGTACATGACGTGTGGTGACATCTCTCTCAGAATGCTTGAGAAGTAACACTGTGCTCCTGTCACATACAAAATTTTTCACATTTTATCATTGGATTAAGTCAATGCAGTTAATATAATACATGTGATGTCCGCTGGGCCATGTCTTTGATCAGTGCATCCCTCTCACCTTCTGTGACAAACTTTCAGAGTGAAATATTAGACAGTCACTTTTACTGTGACAGAAGAGTGACAACAAGGGGGATAACCTTGTGCACCCTGCTGGGTATCTCCTCCTTTCTCATTGGTTGGTATGTGGAGTCTCAGGGGACAAAGTAAAGTGAGGCGCCCGACTCATCACCAGTGTAACACGGCAGTGGGGAAATAGACGATGAAGGATGAGACCTTTAAGGGCAGCCGCTAGAACACTGTTATTCTGGGCTGTAATTTGTCACCCGGATCGCCTCTGACAGTAATCGGTGATCAACAATAGCCTTCACAGGTTTTCCACCCCGAGTTTTTCCTTTGCATTGCCATCAGTTTTCCTTCATGGCCATTGACAGCTCGGTGACTTGCAAATCATTTCCATGATTAATTTACCAACTTCCCGATCAAAGAAATATTTGGTTTGTTGTGTGCATGCAGGTTTTTCTTTTCGCCTGTGTTTTTTTCCTCCCATACATGCTCTTCTGGCAGGCTGATGATATGATAAATATGATCCTATATGTGTGCAGAAAACAAGCTCTCCAAATGCTCACATACATAACAGGATTATTATTACTTCTCTCCAAGCACCATGTTATTGAACGTATGCTTTTGTTTATTAAGAATCCCAGTCTTGTTGTTTTGCCATGTTTGTATAGGTACAGTAGTTAAGGTAAAATTGTGTTCATGTATATACATGTATAGTAATGAACTTTTTTATTCTAGTAATATCTTTTCATCTCCACCCAGCACAAAACTGAGTACCATCATATGTCAAAGGAATCTCCACCCAGCTCAAAAACTGAATACCATCTTATGTTAGATGAGTGTTCTAAGAAACACATAAAACACCAATCCAGTAAATAAATAAATATTTGATATCCAAGGGTTAAACACCCGTTGTAGATTATGAGTGCATATACACCGCGCTTCGGACATGTACTAACATGTACATATATGCATTACAAGTGTATGAACAGTCGGAGAGGTCTGCACATGTATGGCATGCTGTGCATGCTTTTATCACGCACCAATGCATCGCTTTCTGGGCTCGCTGCCCTTCACAACCACAAGTGGATGACCCTTGCATCAGAAGCGATTCACATGTGCTCGTTCAGGCTTAGTGCCATTAATGACGTTCTCCCATTGACCTAGAATAAGCATTTGTCCATAACATTGCTATATATATATTCTGTATATCTGTTGGAATCCTCGCGTTGCACAATTTAGATAAAGAAGGTGCATATTGTAACAGGTTCTGTAGTATGTGGAGAGAATTTTCATATACTTATTGCAATTGCAATTCTGCAACCACATCAGTTAGTTCGATATATTTCAAGCACGCATGGATATTGTGTTTTCGTTATGGTTCTCATTAAGGTAGAATTTGGTTGAACATGTATGTGTTTTGTTATTTTAGGTGTAGGTGCTTTTATGTTCTATTGATAACTGGCTTGATTTTTTCTCTCGATGTCTCTGTCACACATTGGATTACAGAGGTATAATCACATGGAGGTTATATACCAGATGGAATATACATTATGGAGAAGGTAATGGAAGTGATCAAGATGTTTAAGGTTGAGTGAAAACCCTTGTGTACATGCTATTCACTAGTATATGGGTTTCAAGCTGGATCTAGACGTGGCTGCTTCATTTATTTATCAGTTTATCAGAATGTCTTCTCTGTAGTGTTATTTATTTGTCGTCGTTTATTGAAGTTGTGTTAATACCTTAGGGAAAGTAATTTAGCAGTGCATCACAGGTAACCAAGTATTTATTTATTTATTTGATTGGTGTTTTACGCCATACTCCAGAATATTTCACTTATACAGCGGCGCGCCAAATTTTTGTTTTGTCTTGTTTGATTGATTGGTTGATTGATCTGGGGATGGGTTAACACTTGGCCCGTCAGTATCGTGGCCGCCGTCGCGTGGCATAGAACATTGCCATACTCCCGACAGTAAGTGGTTAATTATGGGGAATAAGCTGTATCTTGTAAAGCTAGTCTGTAGTTCACCGGAAGACAATTGCCAACGGATGGAATTAGCCACGATTTAAAATGAGGTGTGCTGGGTTGTAATTGTGTTTGTCCCCTCCAGGAAGAAACAGCGTTTGTCACAGGGCTACGCTTCCACAAATCACTGCCACTGCATGCGGCCACGCCGATCAATGCTCACAGAACTTGTCGTTTTGCTGGCCCACTTTTTGAATGCGGAAGTTGACGGCGAGAATTTGAGCATTGAGTGATGGGTTATGGAGCAGGATTGCACCCCTAGGCTAAAGGCCGTTCTTCGGCATGCTAATAGCAGATTGCTGATCTTGAGAGAGGGAGAGCTGGCCTTGTCCTTTCTTCCCTCTGTCCCTCCATAGCTGTGAGGCAGGGAAACTGTATCTGGAGAGAGTGCCACATTCTGCTAACTATAGAATTTCATCAACAGGAACATTGTCACAGGGGGCCTAGGCTGAGTATGCTTGTAAATCCACCTTCACACAGTGTGAGAGGGGCTTTTGCTACCTGCTATATCTAATCAAGTATTTCTACGGAAGAATCGTACAATTTCGAACGGGGACACAGATTGCAGCGTGGATTTCATCAGGAATAAGATTGTCACCACGACTATGGATACATGTACAAACTTGTGTTAATAACACTCTGATGCCGGGACATATTCGCTGAGGAATCAGTCCTGTGTGTATGGATGTGACCAGAAGGGCCTTGATTGTGTTCCTATCATATGAAGTCGTGTGCCAACTGTGGCCTGAACCAAATGCTGTAGTCTTGAATATGGAATTTCATCCCCCAGGATATTGCCAATATAGGTTGCTTCAGATGATGGTACAGCTATAGGCAGATTAGAGCAGAGGGATATAACATATATCACAGGAAATATGTCCACCGTTTCTCATCAGGATCTTTCCAAGGTGCCATCACCAGGATGTTGTATCTGTAGACATTGTTTATGTGTTTACATGTAGAGTATACAAGGATTGTCTTCTGGTAAGGATTCCAAAAAGACTCTGCACTTTGTGATGATCAACAGCGCAAGTGTATTTTTTGGATATGACCTCTGACCTTCAATAGATAAGAGATTAAGTGTGAGGATGTCTGATGAAACCTGAAACCTGACAGAGAAAATGCTGAATTTTACTAGTGTATGAACAGTTTGAGGACAATATTGATTGCAGCTTCGTGATTGAAAGGGCATGAAGGAAGATTGTGTCTCTTTATTCTCCCCTCACAGCCTTGCTATCCAGTCAAATATTGAATATGACTATGTCCTTTGCGTCGGGTACAGGGCTTAACAGTTGTTTCTTACCTGTTCTCGACAGGCACTTTAAAGTGCATTTGTACAGGTAAGACGGACAAACTTGTCAAACATTTTGTACAAGGGCAATGGAGGAATGTGGTGAAATTTAAGCCTTAATTGTTAGTACAATGTATATACCAACAACAACACTTGCATGGTCTTTGTTTCATCAGTGATCATTTGTTAATGCTGTAGTTACATTTAGTTACAACAAACAGGTCTGTAAGTCGGATGGTTAATTTTTTGACATCCTACCTTGGAACGGGTCATTTGTTTAACTCTAGGGGCCTGAGCGCTAGAGGACATTGCCTTTTTGCAGGATGATGCAGGTTTTGCGAATTTGCACATGGTTATCTCCTAATAGCCACGTGACAGTTTACTAAGAAAGATCAGAAACTAGTGGATTGTTGTCACTTTAAACTGAACTTTAATTTCTAACCCCATTGTGTAGGTTGTAATTAGATGAAGCGATGACGTATTTGTCTTGCCACGCCGATTAAGCTCATTGATGTGAGTGTGCACTAGGCACTAGCTAACATTCACATTTAAACCTAGGATGTTGCTATTGGTGTAATGTAGCTAGTTATTGCTGTACTATATCAGCCAACTTGATGCCTCACTTTGTGCTCAGCACAGAGAGGAGAGAAAGAAAACTACAGTGTGACTGGGTGGGGTGCCGTGTCAGGTATCTTCATGCTACTTCAGTGGTGGCAGCACTCTTGCGGCATGGACACAGTATATACACACACCTAATGACTCGTAGTCGTCATATGACTGAAAAAAATATGACGTTAAGTAGAAATCCAAAGTATTCATTCATTCATTGTCAGGTATTAGTTTTTCGGGATAGATCAGAGTTCAATTGAGCAATTTTAAAATACCAGTCCTGCATGAGGCCATTAACTAACTGTAAGGCAACACCCAAGACTACAGGCATCTGTATATGAGGATATCTGTTTAATAGGTTGGGATGGGTTGTTACTCCCTATGGACATGGAACTCCCTCACAGTGGAGGGTTCCAGGTTATTGCCTGCTTAGAAGGGGTGTGGGGTGATAATGGAACAAGTATGTGTCGGGTTTTGTGACATTGATTGTGTAGGTGGTCATAGCATCTAGACTAGTTCAGGATTCAGTTGGGATTTGTAGACTTGAAGTCTCTGTATTGTAGTATCAGGACATCAAGCCTGGCATGTAATTTGTCTGGCGTGCATAATAAAAGAAAGCATATCGCGTTATTGAAACTTTATATATTATTCGGCTAGACGCAGTTTAGTTGCATTAGGATTGTCCCGTTAACTGCACAAATAAGTTTCCTCCAAAACCCCCCAAAGTTAAATTGGCAGCTTGTCCCTGACATGTACGATAAAATATTGATTTTTGTGTCCCTGTTGTATTGCTAGCCATAGAATCGGAATGAATGGCTTCTTGGGGGCTGTTGTGCTGCCATGGTCACTTGCCTATGATTTGGAGGATCAGTTCAACTTAATGTTGAATTTGTATTATCGTTTTTTTTTTTTTTGTTTTTTGTTTTTTTTTTCAATTGTGAATTATATGCCTTCCACCTTATGTTCTTTTACAACTACTTGTATGTACAGCTGATGTGTATGTGACCATGTATGCAGGACATGATATGATACCATTGTTATATCGAGAATGTGTGTTTCTCATACATGTGCTGATATTGTTTGATAATAAGTGGGTTTTATTCAGAGTGAAAAAGGAGAGAATATGCTCTGAACTTGTGGCATGGGGGGGGGGGAGGGGGGAGAAAGATGCTCATTGTTACTCTACATAGCTGGTCAGAAATTATATTCTCCAAATTATGGAAGCTATTGTGTGTGAATAGACATGTGTGCTGCATAGTCATAATATGTCTCCTCCAGTATTATGTTACGTTTATAATGGCAGTGTTATGACTGACTTGGTTTCATGTTGGTTTTCTAATGTTCACAGCGAAAACATGTGCTAATGGGACTTGAGTTTTTCATGCCCTCGAACCAAACCTCAACATTTTTTTTGTCAACATTTCACCAGTTTTGTTTCGAATTTAATAAGCGTTTACATGTATTTTTTATCCGTTTGCAGGACCATGTGTTCAGGGAGATTGGGGTTTATAACGTGACCGTGACAGTCAGCAATGTCTACAACACAGTCCAGGAAGTTCTGACTGTGGTAAGTACATGTGCAAATTGTGAGTTCTATATTAACATGAGTGGCGACTGTCTGTAATGTCTACTGTGGTAGGTACATGTGCAAATTGTGAGTTGTGTATTAACATGAGTGGCAGCTGTCTGTTGTAATGTCTACAACACTGTTCAGGAAGTTCTGACTGTGGTAAGTACAGGTGCAAATTGTGAGTTCTATATTAACATGAGTGGCGACTGTCTGTAATGTCTGCTGTGGTAGGTACATGTGCAAATTGTGAGTTGTGTATTAACATGAGTGGCAGCTGTCTGTTGTAATGTCTACAACACTGTCCAGGAAGTTCTGACTGTGGTAGGTACATGTGCAAATTGTGAGTTGTGTATTAACATGAGTGGCAGCTGTCTGTTGTAATGTCTACAACACTGTCCAGGAAGTTCTGACTGTGGTAGGTACATGTGCAAATTGTGAGGTGTGTATTAACATGAGTGGCAGCTGTCTGTTGTAATGTCTACAACACTGTCCAGGAAGTTCTGACTGTGGTAGGTACATGTGCAA
Source organism: Liolophura sinensis (assembly GCF_032854445.1). NCBI lineage: Eukaryota > Metazoa > Mollusca > Polyplacophora > Chitonida > Chitonidae > Liolophura > Liolophura sinensis. The sequence goes on along the minus strand of NC_088305.1, from coordinate 20,415,794 downwards.
ATTGTGAGTTGTGTATTAACATGAGTGGCAACTGTCTGTTGTAATGTCTACAACACTGTCCAGGAAGTTCTGACTGTGGTAGGTACACGTGCAAATTGTGAGTTCTATATTAACATGAGTGGCGGCTGTCTGTTGTAATGTCTACAACACTGTCCAGGAAGTTCTGACTGTGGTAAGTACACGTGCAAATTGTGAGTTCTGTATTAACGTGAGAGGCTGTCTGTAATGATTTCAGCTGTGTACATTACCTTTGCATTCTTCAGTAATGTCAGCCCTGTCCACTTTGAATCAGTGCAACATCATCTTGCAAGAATTAAAGTCTGACACCTAAAATAAGTGTATTGTATTGAAACTTTGTACACGTGCAGGGAGGCAACTGTTCCTTCTTCAGCACCATTCTGTTCGTATTCTTCCATAGTCAAGTTGACACTCCGTTCAGCAGTTGTTTGATGTAGAAGAAAGCATGTATACCCATATTTCCTATAATAAACTTAAAACATTATCTTTATGTCAAAGTCATCTCTCACAGCCGCAAAACCTACACTTACACACACCCAGACCTGTCAAGATACAAGTATTATAGCTGTGAAGATGATGACAATTTACATGTACTGTAAGATCACAGGACTGTTCTCTTTTGGAGGGGTTATTTCTCTCTCAAAAGCGCTTGCCATTTTGAAGGCGGGTAATTTGCTGACTGTGACCTTATAACTGGCTATCTTGATCGATCAAGTGTCGTAGTTGCCTAGGGTAGGTTCCAGATATGCGCTTAAGTATAGTCCTCCCTTGACACAATTTTGTGCAACTTGTCCAGGATGTCTAGAAGCAGTCGGAGAGCAGAACAGCCTGCATCCTTACCCTGTCAGATTCAGAGAGATGGCTTTCATTTCACAGGTTACACAGATACCGAGTTTGTCAAACTGCCCACTAGAGAAGGGACTGTAGTAATGGGCATTAAAACACGAAGTGAATTATGAGTTTGCGTTCGAGATTACAGAGGGATTTGGCTTCCAGTTATGAAAGTAAGGGTGCATATTGTGAGACGAATGGTGAAATTGTGGCAGTGTTCGTTATATATGAGGTTCCAGACTCTGATCAAGCTTTGGTTCTGTTTGTGGTTAACTCCTGGCACTAGCACTTTTTCCCTCTCATTATAACCCTGATATCCATCCAACAAGGGAAATATTCATGAGAATCTTCATTGGTGTTAAAGATGGAATTTTTTTTTGAACAATTCTTCACCATCGTGAAATACACAAATGTAGAGTAAATATCCCGTGTATCTACTGGGAAATTTGTATTTTGAGGTGTGGCTGAGATTTGTGCCGTGTAGGAATGAAGCAGAAGTGTAGTGAAATTAGATAAATACGGCCGTGTAAACATGTAAATCGAATTTGGATTTGTGGCTTATTTACTTAATTTTACCCTGCTCTTCGTTGCGGGCCATGTGCAAATATACGTCTTGAATAGAGATGACCTTTCAAACAACAACCAGTGTATCAACCAACACACTGGCCTTTACGTATACCTCCCGAATAGTATCATTTCATGCTGTTTATGTTTACAAATAAAAGGATTGGAGTTCATTTACTTGTTAGGTTTGCTTTCATGATTTATATAAGGTGAACTGTCAGAATTTCCTTCAGTGATAAAAAGTGGAAAAGAAACATTCGTTTCACGATGTTCAAATCTGAGCTCAATTTTGTATTCCTCCGTCATGCAACAATGAGACACGGCGTAAAATATATGCAGCTATGAAATTCATCTAGGTCCACCATAATCACCTACACTTTCCGTTGAAATTTGCCGTTTTTCACATTTTCTTTCATTTTTGTGTTAGAATGGATTTTAATACCTTCGTCATGGTGTTTGTGGTATAACCCAATACTGCTGAAACAAGGAAATAGCAAGACGAAGGTGTTAAACCCTTAAGCAACTTTTATTCGTGTCTGGAGATTATGACCAATACCACATTATCAAAATTTGACAGACCAGTCGGAAACGGTCAAGGTACGGCTATATACAGAATTGTCAGATCGTGTTTCATACAAGAGAAACTGACAGAAAGAAAAGGTTGCTGAAGCATAATGATTGTATTTAGATCAGGAAATCCAGTCTGTATAAAACATGACAGCGCAATCACCTTGTAGGGTACATGTACCCACTCCACAAACATTTATACACTAGCTCACAAAATCTCATCAACCTTGTGTATTGATTGTGCTAGCTGTCATCATTGGCACGACAATCTCGAGGCGGGTGAAGTCTTGTCAACTGATTGAGGTTTAGGGGGGTCAGAGCTGGGAATCATACACATGGAGACATTTTGGGCAGGCGTTAAAAGGTGGATATTGGTGGTGTTGGACATTCTGAACTCCCTTGTATGTACTTTATGGACTGAAGCACTGAAGAATTTGCTAGCAATCTTGACTTTCTGGGAGAAAAGTTTAAGGCAAGAATTCCTTTTAAATTTCAAAAATAGCAAAAATGTGTAAAATAATAAAATCAAAGCCTTAGAACAGAGAGAGTGAAACCAGAGCAATGACGACATTGTGATAGTTGGCAAATAATCACGTGTAACACAAGGAAGTAAATTCATTTAATTACGTTAGAGTTTTCTGCTAACTGTTCATGTAATTGCTTAAACAGTAGTGAATTACGTGTCCCCTGGCACCATGATGTAAGCCGTGGGAAGGTCTGTCAGCAACCTGCAGATGGTTGTGGGTTTCCCCTGGGACTCTGCCCGGTTTCCTCCCACCATAATGCTGGCCGCCGTCGTATAAGTGAAATATTCTTGAGTATGGCGTAAAACACCAGTCAAATAAATCAAAATATGGTGTAAGCAGAACTGGGTAAAAAAAAAAAAAAATGCAGTGATGTTAATTGCAATTTATTAGGTGTCACTAGTCTACAGTTACTCAGACTGCAATACATGTGCGTGTTGAATTTAAAATCAGTAAAGAAGATGCACTTTGATTCATCATTTTACTGAACATTCAGTTCATGGAAGGTTTAGGCGCAGGGTATTTAAAGTTTTCTAGTTAATTTGTGTGGGGATCATTCTCGTAATTTTTAAGATCGTGTATAAGCCAGTGTCAGTTGCTAATCTACAAGCCCATTGCGACATTGTTTTAAAGTGATTTTATTTAGGTGTATGGAATAGCAAAATTCTACATTGTCATGAGGTTTAGCTCGCCTGTATAGTCACATGCCAAGTTTTGGCATCCGTGTTCAGTAACAGCTAAAAGCAGTGTTAAGGATGGTAGATGTGTGTTAAAATGTAGAGTATGTACATGCTTCGGTATGTTGCGCTCCTGTTTTACAAACATATAAAGCACGAAACACAAGGGAGATGCTCTATTGTTCATGGGCTGTTGACATATTAATTACTGTAAATTACAAAATTCCTGACTTAACTGCTCTTTAGGTATTGTAATCCACATTGATACAAAAAATGTTAAAGTACTTTATCTACTGTGGTGAAATTTGGCATCCATGTGTCTGCTTCATGCGAGCTCTCTGATAGCTTAGCTGGCTGACGTGGTGATGTATTTTTTATGAGGCAATGTCACAATACAGTACAGTTTATGCACGGAATTATTGAATGAAATAAAAACGAATTACCGAATTGTGAATTAGGGAAACTTCATGTCCTATCAGGGCTTCCCACATGTACTGTAGATAATCCCGTAGACATCAGGCATGTATCTCTCTGTCTAGAACAGTTATTACATGGACGGTAATCTCACTATGTGACATTGATAACGGGGAGTGTGGTGATGAATCGCTATTGCGTGAGATGCACATGCAGAATAACCTCGATTTCTATCAGCAGCCTGAACTCCTAGGAATTGGTAATTGTGTGTTATAGCGCAGTACATGTGTCCTGACCCTCTCCACTATGGGCACATACAACCAGTTCAAACTCTGCAGTTGAAAGGTTGCCGTGATAACAGTTTGAGAACATGATTGGGAAGGCTGGCAGGTGGTTGTATGACTTCAAACCTTGAGTTTATACATGTAGGACTGACGCAGTACTCCGCCCAGTGATTCGTGTCAGTTTAAAGTTGCAATCACTCAGTGAACCTTGACATCTCCTGCTATAGTGAGTCGCTTGAACCTAAAATACCTTGTCCATAACCCTGATAGATAATTCAGCTTGCCTTTACCGCATGATGATGAGACTAGAAGAGGATATATGCTGTGAACCATAACTTAATCCAATTTACGCAGCATTAGGCTGGATTAGACGTGTACAGTGTTTTTGATCCTGTACGTTGGTGCGTGGGGCTTAGGACAGTTGTGTATAACCCTGGGATGGAGTCTGCCTCCCTTGTCCTGGGTCTCGGAGGATCGGCTTAGGCCAGATAACGTAGCACTGAGAGGATTGGGATGCAGCATTATCTGGGGCCTAAATAAAGGATTGTGACATGTGAAGTTGGGGACTTGTGACAAATGAAATTATATCGTCTCGTAATCCTCTAAGTAAATTGCGCTGTGATGGGCAGGTTTTGTTGATACGCAGGTTCGTTTTTGTTCTATTAAAAGGCTGGCATTGAAATTTACAATAATTGGATTCTCCAGTCCCACGAGTCGCAAACATGATTTGTCCGCGGCTGTCAGACTCGGCTACGAATTAAAGTTTTGGTGGGGTAAAAGAAGACCAAGACAATATTTGGGAGTCTATTATATAGCCTGCTGGCGGGGGTTGGAGGGTTTATCAAATGTGTGACTAAAGTGAATTACCTCGCACCAGATGGTGTTTGAGCAGACTTGGTGTAGCCACAGATCGTGCTGGCTTCCAGTTGGACGCCTGCCCATCCCGCGTTCCCAGCAACCCGGCTGCCACGGATCCAGCGCCTTTCCAGGAGCGAACGCCATCAGCTTGTATTGAACGGCCGGATAGGGTTAGGCCTGAACCTGACCAGTAAATAGAAATCAGAGGAGCTGAAAAGGAGAGATTGCTCGATTCCCTGAGATCTTCCAATTATGGATATTGCAATTTCAGTAATTGTACGGAGTGCCGTCCCAAGTCTTGGTGATTGCCAACGGGTGTAAGGAAATCAGCCACCACTGAATCCCTCCCCCAAGGCAGATGTAAAGTGTTTCTCTTGTGTCAGCTGATACAAGACCTGTAATTTCTAGTGTGAATCAACTGGATCTGCATCTTTCATTCCAGAGCTTCCGAAGCCAAAAATCTGTCAGTTTTGTGTGGCCTTAATTCTGCCTCCTTTTTTTTTTTTCTTTTTGACGTTTCTCTTTCACTTCTTAGTTTACTTGTCCATTTTATCAGGAGTATTTATAACTTTGCCGAACAACTTCTTTCAAAATTGTTATCACGAGGTTTCATTAGATTCTTTTTGTTTTGTTTTTTTCGTACTTAACTTTATTTTTGTTTTAACGTATCACCCATATATACTATCAAGGTCAATTCAATCTCTTTGTTAAAGTGGTAGTCTGCTTTGGTATAAAATTCTGAATGCCAGCAAATATACTTTATAATGGCTGAGAAAATAATCAAGTTACTTTAGAAAATGATGGCGTTTTATATCTTAGAACAAGCATGAAATAAAATCTGTAGCGTAATTTTGTTATCACCACATCATTATACTTGTATACAGACCTCAGAATAACTTCCTTAACAGAATTTAATAATAAAGCTTTGTTTTACATAAGTTTTAATAAATTGAACTGTTTTCTCCAGAAACTTGAAATATACTTTGAAGGTTGGCAACAGTACTGAGAAAAATGAAACCTTTTTAGCTGTGACTCAGTAGCTCTATAGAATTGCTCTGTTTGTCAGTAGTTCTGCTCTATAGAATTGATTCGTCTGTCAATAGGTCCGTCAAATTGTTGCCTTCCTATCTTTTAACATGGGCTCTCTATTTTTTTAAAGGAAAAAGTTTCATACTGTTATCATATTTTTGTTCCTCTTCTACAGGTTGTACAACATTATAATTGAAACATTGTAGCTAGGAACTATTTTTTTTTTTTTTTGGCATTCTTCAGAAGAAATGAATTTTTAAGGACATTATTTCAGTAATCTTTTACACATGGGTAAGAAAAGAGTTATTACAGCAAGCATTGTGGTGATTTGAGTTGGAAAAACTTCCTGTGACATCAGACATCCTAAACTCTGACAGTATGGCCCATAAAGCCCACTTTAGAATTCAACTTTCTAACTCTCTTCACAAAAATTTCAAAAAATAAATGATAGTATATTTATCCGTAGTTTTGAGTTGTCTTTTAAGTGATGCGTAGATTTAGAGGTCTTTTGCTCTAAACACAGATCATTTAATCAGTCACTGTCTAGGATATAAATATGTAGTAACATTAACTCTCTAGGACACATAAGGTGCAAGCTCAAACCCAGCCTTGGACAAGGATTTTTCTTATTTCCCCAGCTCTGATAATGTTTTGGGCCTTGGTGACAATAAGTGTGTGGTCATTTGAGCAATCTTAACATTCATTGAACAAAAAAACTTATCTTCCACAATCAGATCAGTGCTTAGCCCAGGCACTTCGATGATCTCTCACCCATGAATCTGAACACTTTCATATAATAGAATAAGGGAGCCTCCCTGGTCGAGGGTGATAGGAGCCTCCACCAATGCGGTTGCTGTGTGCTCAAGTCTAGCTCATGCTCGCTTCCTCTCCGGCCGTACGTGTGAAGGCCTGTCAGCAATCTGTGGATGGTTGCGGCTTTACCCAGGGCACTGCCCGGTTTTCTCCCACCAGAATCCAGTGAAATATTCTTGAGTATGGTGTAATACAGCAATCAAATAAATAAATAAATTAGGATAAAACTCTCGAGTATGGCATTGAACAACAGTTAAACAAACAAAAAGAAATTATGTAGCAGTTCTGGTAATCTCGTATTTTCTCTTCCACAGGTCGTCGTGAATCACAGCCTGTCAAACCTAAGCATGAGCCTTCATGAAGACTCGCCACGTCTTGTCACCCCTCTACAGCCAGTCAAGTTTCTGCTCAAGGTGGAAACTGCCTCCCGGAGAGACACCTACATGGAACTCTTCATCAGCAGTAAAAACAGGCGTGTCTTCATCGTAAAGGAGTTTAACACTTCGGCCCTGGCCCTCAGCAAACCCGACCGAGCTGTCATTGCGGCCAGTTACGGGGAGGGGTGTACCCTGGAGGTGAACCTTGACCATGTGTTCTTATCGGAAGGGCATTACAGACCGGTCATCACGGCCTTCAACAATGTCAGCAACATCACTGCGAAGTCGTCCGACCATGTCCTTGTTGTGCAGAAGCTATCTGTGCCCAGACTGCATGCTGCGAGTGTCACAGCTCTGAACGTGCCATCGAAGTATCACGTGGACTTTGAGGTCAAGTCTCGGAACATGAGCCTGACATGGAGCATTCTGACGCAGAGCATGACCCCACTACACACAGTTGTAGATGCCTCCCAGACCTGGACCTACACCTTTACCACACCTGGGCGTTACGTGGTGGCCGTTTCTGCTTCCAACATCCAAGGGAATGTCTCCACATGGGCTCCAGTTTACGTCCAGGTACCCGTTACAGGACTAACGCTGGTGCAGCCTCCCCAGTTCCATGCCCCCCTGGGGCACACACTTAGCCTCAGTGCCACGATTGAAGGTGGATCTGATGTCGAATTCACGTGGAACTTCAGCGACCCAAGCCACTTTACAGATGTCATTGATAAAAACTCCACCACGTATGCAAACCATACCTACTTCAAGCCAGGGAAGTACAACGTGAGTGTCGTAGCTCAGAACAATGTGAGTCGCGAGGTTGCCTCCCTTGCAGAACTCTTCATTGTCCAACAGAGGGTAACGTTTGTTGCCTTGCAAAGCACCGAGCCAACGGCTTTAGGAAATGCCACCATATTCCTGAGTTTCATTGACAAGGGCACTGACATCAACTTCGACTTTGACTTTGGCCAAGGCAAAGGTAGAGAGCCAGGAAAAGGGGAACATAAACCCGAGGGGAAGTATTTTGTGACTCATTTTTTCACTCGCACAGGTATCCACCAGGTGAAGGTATTTGCATACAACTTGGTGTCAGAGGTGACCTCTCAGATAGATGTCATTGTGGAGGAGCCAGCTCCGCAGTTTCGCATCGAAGTCGTGGATCCAATCATCGCTAACCGCTCAGTTGTACTGGCAGCCATGAAAGGAGGTGAGTGTATGTTTGTTAGTCTGTAGAAAGCTCTTGCTTGTATTTATTGAATATTTTTAGCTCTAAGCATGTTACTGTTGTGGAGAAGTTTTGGTCAAAGGAGGTCAGTTAATGTTTTATGTAGCATATACAGATTCTTGCTTATATTTATTTACATTGTTTTTAGCTTTCTGCATTTATTTTTGCATGGATTGATGTTTCTTTTATGCCGAAGTAAACAGCGTTATTTTTCTATCTTGAGCAAGGGTGCAGAGCAACACAATGATGATTGCCGATTCTTTGACATATTAAGTAACTAGACTAGTCTTGTGATGAAAAGTTCAAAGTGGTTGAGAAAAAGTTTGTGAAAATATGCCAAGACAGAAGAGTATCCAGGTCCATAATTCTCTAGAGGCTTTCATATCCAACTGCACATTTGCATGCCGTAAGTAAATACTTCTGATCATTAAGGATAATAATTTATAAGAATAACATAATAACTCACTTTGATTCGACTAAAAACCCCAAAAATAAATAGAAAAAAGATTGAAATAAAACTGAGCATTTCTTTGTGAACAAGAAAAATTGTCTTCCAACTCCATTACGTGTTGTCCAGGAAGGAAATGATCTTGCCATCCATTTCACGGTGCCTTCAACAGCTATGCTGAGTTGGAAACAGTCTCTGTTTTAGAGCACGGTAGGGCTACGTGCCTGTCTCTTTAGCATGGCGGTATTCGTGTTTAGATTAAACTAATTAAACACAGTATCATTATCTTTGCAATATTTGGCACTCAAGGACACCCATAAGAATAATATGTTTCTGTTTATTCTGTTTAATTAGTTTTGTGTATTCTGTATTGTCAGATTGACCCCACCCTGTAACAAGATGACGTCACTCTGTTGTAACATCATGGCGCAAAACAGTTGTAACTGTTTACAATAGCTGTCCGGGCTTGTTCCCAGATCTCTATCAAAGTATGAGAACCCAAAAGCTGGTGTGATCAATTAAAGTCAAAGGGAGACAGCTTAACTTCATCATTATCAGAGATCTAATTGTTTATGATCATTAACAAGTTTATTATGATTAACAAGTATTAACAAATATAAATGTAACATTCAAAATCATGCACAGTGGTAGAACTCTGATTATTTATCGACCAACTGTCACTCTACCCGCAGCTTGGTGATGGCTCAGATCATCAGGAATGGAGTTTGTGTATTAAGTTGATTTGAGTATGCTGTACTCGAAAATTACCCTGTGTTTTATTTCAAATGAGAACGGCAGTAAACCTGTGCATGGCTGTGGGTTTCCTCCCACCATAATGGTGGCCTCCGTCTTATATATAAAATATACTCAAGTAAGCCGTAGAACACCAATCAGATATATAGTACCGAAAGAAAGCAAGCCAAAGCCTTTTGGTAAATTCGCTAACCTTGCGAGTTGTATGACAAGCCTTCGGTCTTCAAGTCATAAGATCTTGTGACGTGAGTGATCAAAAGAAATTTGGGATTCAGCTGTGGTAATATCGATGCTTAATTTGAATGAGCCAGCAAGCACCCTTTTATTGACATTAAGTTGACTTATAATTACATGTAATAGCCAGGTATAGGGGCGTCATTTTCTTAATGGCAGGAAGCAAGCAGTCTTAAGTGGCCACTACAGGTTTAATTGTATTTGTATATAATTTTTAACTTGGTTTTTAGAGCTTGGCAGAACCTTTGTGTTGGCTACATGTTTTAGGGCTTGGCAGAACCTTTGTGTTGGCTACATGTTTTAGGGCTTGGCAGAACCTGTGTGTTGGCTACATGTTTTAGGGCTTGGCAGAACCTGTGTGTTGGCTACATGTTTTAGGGCTTGGCAGAACCTGTGTGTTGGCTATGTATATGTACAGCAGGTCTCTACATTGTATATGTAGGGTTGTTAATGTTGTTAATGGCAGCATTACTTGTGAGCGACCATTTCATTTTAGTACACGTATCTTTATATGCTTTCTTTGACCTGGTAATTAGCACTTTTGAAGTCCTGCATTTTGCTTAATCCGGATTGATTCCTCAACCGGACAGGATCACGGAAGAGTTTTTACGGAAGTGTGGATTATTTCTTGGCAGAAAAACTTCAGTTTTGTCATCCAAAGTATCATTGTAAGGCCTTGATGCATTTTTTTACAGGCCAAACTTTTTGTTAAATACACACCAATGCGGTTGCTGGGACTTCAAGTCCAGCTCATGCTGGCTTCCTCTCAGGCCGTACGTGGGAAGGGGTTCCAGCAACCTGCGGATGGTCGTGGGTTTCCCCGGGGCTCTGCCCGGTTTCCTTCCACCATAATGCTGGTCGCCGTCGTATAAGTGAAATATACTTGAGTACGGTGTAAAACACCAATCGAATAAATAAATAAATAAATTGTTAAATACAGTAATCTGTAAAACTGTGCTCAGCAGACACTTCGAGCAGGCTACATATATGTCAGCTAAATATAACAGCATCATAAGGTCAATGTTATAGATTTTTTAGCCAGATTGTTTGTTAGCGACTGTTTTTTTGCCATAACTTGGAGCGTAAGGGTGCCTATTAATAATGCATATATTTATACGCCACGCGGCACCCCTTCTCCTCACACCAAACACTGCACTGGTATTAAGCAGTCTTGTGCCATAGCAAATGCAATATCTTTATGTTAAAGTTGATGTTAATCAGTTTGCTGTGAATAACGTTAATTAAGGTCAGTCATGCTTGAAGTGGCTGCCCACCAGAGACCCGCGGAGCTTACAATGCGTCCCTGCCAGCTGTTTTGGTGCGTTCTTTATCTGCTTCGCTGCAGACCGGCCCAAAGACTGCTGTTTTAAAAATAAAGGAGCAATCAATAAAGTCAGGTTTGTGTTGCGCAATGGCCACTTGATCAATGGCAGGATAAGACTAGTCGCTGCCGGCCAATGGAAACTTTACTGATGAATATTCCATCGCCGTAATATTTGCCTTTTTGTCACCTCTTGAGCTACATGTACGTGTGTCTTAGTGTATGTGTATGTGATTTAGGGATGGACGTTGTCAGAATAGACAAGCCCTTCAAGCCGAGATAAGGGGCGTAATGTGTAAACTACTGTAGCAGAGTGAGAGTAAAACCAGAGAAGCGATGACAGTGTTATGGTTGGCAAACTGTCACACATAACATGATGTAATGTAACAACCTTTAACGTAATGTAACCGTAACTTTTTTTCCAAAAAGTCCTTCAGATAAAAATCGGACAAAATGAAATTCAGTCTATGCTTTGATGTGTGTATTGACGGTTTTGCTGAAATGGGTTTTTCTATTAAAGAAACTCAATTTGATATATACATGTTTTTTACAGTTTCCCATTTGAAGTCCTCATAATGGTTTTTTCTGAAAATCAGATATTGATAAATTCTAGATTTAAAACCCGTGAGTTTCCTACTGCTATGTTACAGACAGAAAAAATACCTTTACATGATGAAATCATGCCAAATGGATTGAAAGAAGCATGGTTTCAGATGCGGAATGTAATTACATGGACATGCATTCAAATCTGTAGTTCGGTTCCTCCAATCAGAACACATCGAGTGATTCATTTGCAGAAAGTTCAGTTATTCTGAATGATTTAAATGCAGGACTTTGATATTTCACTCACATTGTTTAATTACTAAATAGTGACTCTTTATCTGACCATTGTTGTTCATTTTAGCCTGGTAAATGTGGAATAGAAGAAATTTTAGAATGAAAAAAAAAAAAAGTTTACAGCAAATAATTCTTATTGGTTTTCACACACATTTTTCTGTATGTTCTGCAGCAAGTGTCTCTGATTTTAGACCCGTTGACGTTCAAAGTTGCTTGTAGTAGAAAAATACTAAGTGTAGGAGAATGCGTATGTTACCTTTCATGACAATTTTAACATCACAGGTGAGAATCATCAATCATGTTAAATCAGCAACAAAGGTATAAAAGTGTTTGACTGAAATGTACTACTGTACTTATGTCCAGTAGAGTATAGCATGGTGTGTATAGGAAGTGTTCCCGTGTCTCACTGTCGTGACATCTGTGAAACAAAATGAAAAATACAACCGTTTTAATCGAAATCTTAAGCTACATGTACACTGTATGGTGCAGAAATTTTCACCAAAGGCCTCTACTACACATCATTGGATGTGTGTGAGGTATCAAACTCTTGTATGAATTTGTATAAATTGCAAATTTAGGAGGGGCATTGTATTTTTCTTCTCTCCCCCCTCCCTGTCAATATATTTGACCACGTATATCACAGTACATGGAGAATTAGAAAAGCATGTATTAACATGTTGTCATATTGGCTGTAAATTAAAAGTACTTTTAAACCTCTGTTAAATAAGTCTTCTTGTTAAACTTTATTTAAGATACTTGCTAAACTGTGGTGCAATAGTATTGATCTAATCATCTTCCATTGATCAGATATTGATCTTCCCAATCAGTTGAAGGCTTCCCATTTATCTGTTTCTTGTGATGAGCTTGCCAGCTTTTAATTATAAGAATAATTCATCTCTCGCCTGTTGGCTAAAATTATTCTTTGCCATTATGTTTTTATATTTTGTCGATTTGCACATGTAATCAAGTGTGCTTGTGTAATGGTTTAAGCTGTGATTGCATTAAGATGCTCTACCTGCGCCCTCCTCCACCCTCCAACTAACACTGGCTTTTCTGGAGTGGAGACAAACCTGAGTTGTTCAATCGCCCTTCTCTCTTCATTATCCCCCTTCTGTTCACCGACGGTAATTGCTGGCAGAAATAGGCAAGCGTTTCACTGGCCGCTTGAATGCTGCTGTAAATTGCTCGCCGTTGTGCGAGGTCCGCTTATAATAAGGTTTTTCTCGATCCTTGTTCACAACTTGATTGCATTCATTCTGCGGTTATTGGATGGAATTTTCTGCCTGGTTAAACACGTAACTATGAAGACCTGTTATTTCCCCGGCATGACACCCGTCCTCATTTTCTTAAGACTCTGCACTTCCCAGTGAGCGTGTGAAAAACCAGCTCGGAACAAATGTTCAATACTTTACTTTAAAACCATTGAACATGAACCAGTTTAAGATTATGTGAAGCTGAAACTTCACTGTTTGAAGTGGCATTTGCATGTGTACATGAATTTATGGTAAGCTCACAGGTTCCCTGAGGAGTAGCATTATGCTGTACACTTTTGGTTACATATATATATATATATATATATATATATATATATATATATATATATATATATATATATATATATACATGTAAATGAAGATTGGTTAAATGACCTAAAATTTTGCCTAAAGAAGTGTATTTTTAAAGATAAATATGGTCATAAAATTATTGCTTTTGGCACTGAAACTAACACTTTTCCAGTAGGGCATCATGCCACCTTCGTCAAAACATCTTTCTGGGATCAGACGAAATTTTAGGTCATTTACCATAACATTAAATAACATTATTTTTAGGGGTGGGGTTGGGGGGTAGGGGGGTGTGGCTAGTCCTGATTCATTCAGCTGAATAAACTGATGATTTGCTGTGACTGGGTTTTGGCTGCAGATTTATGTCTAAAGTGTTTTGTTCAGGAAATGATACATGTGAACTTCACAGACATAGTAATACTCAGTGTCAGGGTCAGATGGCATTCCTCTGCTAGACATGTAGTGCCAATTAAACAATTGAACACTTTGTGCTCAAATTTATTTTGCTGGATGCATGTTTATTCAGTGCTCAGAACTGAGCGTAAACTAAGCTCAGGACTGAGCGTAAACTAATGTTAACTTTTTTTTCTGGTGATATGAAAATTATAACTAAAGAAACATGTTCTCTCCTCAGGTGATGTCATTCAGAGACCAGATTTGATTTACACCTGGTATGTGGGTAACCAAAGGGACAAGATGGTAAAGACACGCTCCCCTCTCTTGTTCTGGACATTCCCGGAGGCTGGATCTTACAATGTCTCTGTGGAAGCGGGCAACAGACTAGAACCCTTTGGTGAGTAGAGAGCTTGGAGGTGGTGTGGGAACATCTGGGGGTTGATTCCATATAGCGAGTTTCAGTTGTTCAAAGTCAAAATTTGAAGCGGATTTGAACACATATTTTTGAAACCAGCTAAAATTTTGAATGGTTTACTAGTGTTGTGCAATAAACCCCATCAGCATTGAAGTTAGATCATAGGTGAGAAAGGATATGGGAAGGGAGGGGGAAGGGGGCTGTTCCAGTTTATCTTAGGTAGAAAGCGTGATTTTACGCTAGTTGTTAGGTTGAATATACATCTGTCTGTTTACTCAGCTGTGCCATAAAATCACGTGGTCGTGGGTTTCCTCTGGCCAGGAACTCACCAATGCGGTCGCTGTGAGTTCAAGTCCCGCCCATGCTGGTTTCCTCTCCAACTGTACATGGGAAGGTCTGCAAGCAACCTGTGGATGGTCGTGGGTTTCCCCCGGGCTCTGCCGGGTTTCCTCCCACAATAATGCTGGCCACCGTTGTAAAAGTGAAATATTCTTAAGTACATTGTAAAACACTAATCAAATAAAATAAATAAATAAATCAAATACACTGAGACACCCCCCTGGCCAAACCTAACCTGAGGTGATGATCCAGAGGCATGAAAGGTGCAGCCAACTCCCTGCAATTCTTCAAAACGTTCTGATTTACTTGTAAAAGCTTGTCTGATTGATACCATTCAGATTTTTCTTCTGGTAGAGAATAAAGGCCACAGAGGTTGAAATATTTACAACTGTGTCTCATATAGATCCCTTTAATACTTAGGACAGAACATTTCTAACAGCCATAATAATCATCTAGCCATTAGCAGTCTGTTTTTGCTGATTGAGCCACGGAGTTGAAATAAAGTAAGGGACCAAGGCTTAAAGGCAAAGAAAACACGAAAATGAAGTTTGTATCAGATGAAAAGACCATTAAAAACTGTCCAGGAAAATGGTTGGATTTATGCAGTTGCCAATTTAACCTTGAAAAAAATATTATTTCAAGCAAAAAATGGGGATGCGAAATCTCTGATACCTTCTGGGTAGCAACAGATGACCTTAAAATCTGGTCTCTTAACGCAATTCTACTGGGTTAGAAAAATTCTAAAAAAATGAAGCTTTTTTTCCTGGACAGCTTTTAATGGCTTTTCATCAGATATATACTTTATTTTGTGTTGTGTAAAGGCTTAAAAAATGTGTGAGAAAGCAAATTGGCATTTAACCCTTATTCCAATTTCTGAGTGAAGTTGATTGTTGTTATTACGGGTATTCTAGATGTAATTACAGGTATTCTGGATGTAATTACGGGTATTCTAGATGTAATTACAGGTTTTCTAGATGTAATTACCGGTATTCTATATGCAAGAAACACAAATATGGTAATCCCATTATTCTGAGGAAATGAAATATGTACTTGTACATTGAAGTCCTAGCTTTTTGCCCCTGTGATACGTGTGCCTGCAGAATTAGCTCTCAACCTGTCTAAAGTGGTTTAACAAGGTCAAGAAATACAGCTGATAAGCGTTTAAATGTACTATAAATATACTCAAGTTGAAAAGGCTGTATATAATGCAGAGTACTAGCATCGTGTGTTCTAGCTTCCGGTATAATTTAATTTACCTGTTTTTTTTTATTACGCTTTTTTTTTTTTTTAAGTGCACTTACCTGGCCACATATAGGTAATTAATCAGTTTGACAGGTGGGCATTATAACCAAACTCACCTGGACTAAGCCGCGTCTTGTGGCTCCAAATATACAGGTGGGCTGTGTTAATCCCTCATCCAGGTGTTACCCTTGTTGCATATTAAGTTTGAACCTGGCCATACTAGATGTTATTAGGTGTGTTAGCTGTGATGATGAATAACGCGTAATGAATTCCAGAATACATGTACACGTAGGGTTATAACAAGTCATGCAAATTAAAGTCAGGCTTCTGAATACTCTGACACATCGTTAAGGTTTGAATCGTTAAGTTTTGGCATTTGCACACCTGGTTCAGGGTTTAATTCACTCATGAACTTTATAAAATGAGAGAGTCTGGATTATTGTCTTCGACATGATCCAAATAAACCTTTTAGGAAAGGATAGTGTCAATTTTGGGTAATTACTCTGCCAAGCATTTGCCCAAAGTGAATGTACCTGTAAAGTTTATATCAGTATCACCATCACAAAAAAAAAATCAGATGAATTAGTAGAATTAATGTGATTTTCTCAGAAAATCTTGGAATTTTACATTTATTATATTCTTTGTTTTATATTTTACGTATTTCTTGAATTACGATTTTGAAGTGCACACGCATTTGCATTGAATAATTTCTCGCTTATTATGAAGTAAATGAGCTCTTCATGTTATGTAACTTGGAACTAAAAAACTTACTCTTAGAATGTGCTTATTACGGTATTACTGGAATGCTTTATCGAATGAAGCACAATGAAGTTGTGAGGAGTTCATATGAATTAAGCATCAAAGTTTACACGAACCTGTGCATGATTATGATGGCATGTTCTGTATTGAAATTACCTACATGTAGTCATGCGTCAGATGCATTTACCTGTGGGTTCATGCTCAGGTGTGGATACCGATCACCAGTATAATTACCCCCCAAGTTCTAAAACATTAGCATTTATGAAAAGAATTTATGGAATGCAATTTATCAATCTTTGTTATTCCATTATGTGTAAAAGTTAATTTAAAGGCTTACATTCAAAAAAAGGGGAGAAATTCCTTTGTAAAATATTTAATTTGTCGCTTTCAATATGTCAGTGATGATGACTGTATAGATGCACATGTCTGCTCATTAACATATATAATGAAAGGTGGAAAAATTACACATTGAAGCACATTATCTAATGTACATGTGTATGTTTGCTGCTAATTTTGAGGATTTAAAATAGCACTTCTGTATTAATGAAATGTTCATAAATCCTACTTATTCATTGTTCATACCTAATAAACATTCGCAGTGAAAAACGTTTAATATTATATTACAATGATAATGGTATGCCGGATATATGTATGTGTGCCTTTATGAATAGAAAGGACCCATATGTACAGGATATGTATCTTGAAAGCATTTTGACTGAAAAATGTATCTCGTAACACATTTGTTCTACTTTCAGTGTGAATGTCGCCAAAACAAGATTATTAGCATCATTTGACATTTTGCAGTATTTTCATGTAATAATTCAATGCCAAGCGCTTTAAATTTTTTATGAAACTTTCGCATCCTGATTCGTCAACTGAGTAAAGAGCATAGAATCAGCATAATGTAAATTTGTGTTGCCAGGTATTATCAGAAGTGTCATCGAAAGCCGTTCATGAAAAAAAAAAATTGTCTGTTCTGGCTTGGCCTAAAGAAACAATTTAATTTGATTTAGTGGTTCACTCCATGTGCTTCATTTTCCTCCACACATAAAAGTGTTCCTCAGTGTAGAATCAAAAAAAAAAAAGTATGGCATTAAACCACAATCAAATAAATCAAATAAATATATATGTAGGCAAACTTAGCCACTGACATTCCCCTGTCTCTGGTGTATTGTGATAGATACGTTCAGGGATGTGTAAACAGTAAGTCACTTGTAATCAGCAAGGTATAGACACTTCTCTACTTCATCATTCTCAGCCATGACACTTGGACAGCTCTCCCCCCCACCCTTCCCCGCGCTAAAAAAGGGGGGATTATATATTTGTAAACATGTTGTTAACATTTCAGACACAAGTATAAGTTGTATTCTGTTGCTGCATAAATGAATATGTATGATCATGAGTTAATTAACCTGGACTGTTGGTGGTTTTACCTCTGAGCCAGCAGACACATGTATAGATGTATATTTGTGGTAAGTAGATGTTACCTGTATTGGTAATGAGGCTATATATACCTGTATGTAAACGCTCACTCCAAGCCAGGTGGTTGGACAGGTTTTGTGAGTTTGCTTAATCAACCGTGAGCGGCGGATCCCATGACTTAACGTTTCCTGTTTTCTGATTTCTCTGCCGGGCGCAGTGTTCAATCGGGAGGTGTCTGTGGAAGATGACGAGGGGCAGCTGTCTCTACATCACTGTGGAGTGGCCGAGGTCAACCAATCGTGTCGCTTCTCCCTTCTGGTAAGCTTATCTTTTACATCATCTGTATGTATTACATTTACTCATATCAACTGTTACAGCTGCTGCATCTTCTTTTATATCTGAAAACTGCATCGATGAGCACTCTAGGGAGATAAGAGAAAAAAGCCGAGCAAATCTCATTGAGAACATGATAATCTGATGAGTGCAAAGCGTTCTTTCTGCAGACTGGACTTTTGCATAAGGCCACAACAGGTTAAATATTTGTTACAAGTTTGTAGATATATTTATTTGATTGAAGTTTTACTCCATACTCAAGAATATTTCACTTATATGATGGTTGCAAATGGGAGGAAAACTTGGCAAAGCCCAGGGGAAACCCATGACACTTCGCAAGTTGCTGGCTGGCCTCCTCACATGCGACTGCAGAGTAAGCCAGCATCATCTGGACATGAACTCGCAACGAACAAAATTGTGAGAGATTCTTGTATCATTGCGCTGCGCTAACACGCCAACCACTGGGACACACTGGACCGTGGACATCTGTACATATCTAATTTGCTGATTCCAAGAGCTTTAATCAAAAGGCAAAATGTATTAAGCATAATTCACAAGAGAGAGAAGAATGTCAGAGGCTACGTTCGGTTTCCCTACACCTACTGCTACATGTACATGTATATGACGGTTTCCCTACACCTACTGCTACATGTACATGTATATGACGGTTTCCCTACACCTACTGCTACATGTACATGTATATGACGGTTTCCCTACACCTACTGCTACATGTACATGTATATGACGGTTTCCCTACACCTACTGCTACATGTACATGTACATGTACATGTATATGATGTATTCATGTGATTGTTGAACAAATGCCAAAGATAAGATTTTAGATGTCTGTGATCTTTGTCAGATTTTTGCGTGATGGAAAACGGGAGTGCATTGGGTGAACCACCTAAATATCAGATTGTTTCTATGCGCCATTTAAGCTAGGTCAGATCTGAGGATTTCGATGATCCTTCTGACAGTATCCGGTAAAACAAATTTAAAATGTGCTCTTGAACACTGCTAGAAGGCCCTGAACATAATGATTGAACAGAATGGATTGTGGGAGGTTTTCAAGCTCTCACTGATTAGCTACAAATTTTTGGGTGCGTGTGCTCTTTGATCAAGTCGATAGCATAAAACACCTCGCTCCAGGCAGTTGCCTTATCAAGTGTATGGCTCACTGGAATTTCATAGGAAAATTGCATTGGAATGTATATGTACATATGTAAATGGTCATGCATCGAAAAGTTAACTCTAATCTGGTGCAGCTAAACCGAATTTGCGCTTCCATATATTCCAGTGTCATGGTTTGAGTTCTTACGTGTAGCGTGGTTGGACATGACTGATCAGTTATTCTAAGCTACATTCATCCATGTAGTGTTTGGTAGGAGATGGTCCTCATCTTTAGCTGTGACTAGAAGCTTTGTAAGTCTGTCTGTCTGTCTGTCGTTCGGCCAAACTTTTGACAAAAGCAAGATGTTTGCCACGTGTTTGTTGTAAGGATATTTATCATCAGTGCCTTACATTGTGATGACTCGTACATACACTCCACGGCAACAGAATACAACTATATTATTCAGTTGGCAAGTTTAGACTTGCTAACCAGATATGTTTTAACCACAACACTCTCCAAGAAATTGGTTTCAGAGAAAAGCACATTGTTTTCGAGGACATGCACATTGTTTTCAGAAATGTGCATTTTTTTCAGTATGTGAATGTCAATCACCATCATCCAATCATTAGGATCTCTTGTAACAGACTGGGGGGGGGGGGGGGGGGGGGAAGGGGGGAGGAGTGTACAATAAAAATGAAAAGGCTGTATTGTGACTGGGAAAACATCATTTCCAGACTGGACTCATGTGTTTATATAATATCGTATAAGTAAGAAATCCTAGATATTTGAACAAATGCACCTGCTGTGAGTTCAAGTCCAGCTCATACTGGCTTCATCTCCGGTCGTATGTGGGAAGGTCTGCCAACAACCTGCGGGTGGGCGAAGGTTTCCTTTCACCGTAATGCTGGCTGCTGTCGTATAAGTGAAATATTCTTGAGCACGACGTAAAACACCAATCCAATACATAAATAAATACCTGTTTGAATATTTGTGGCTCCAGTCAATCGTGTCAGTGTGCATGAAGCTCGTAGTGTGAGAAACTGACCAATCCATAGATAACAGAACAGTGTACATGGTCTGCAGTATGTTTTTACTAAATATAGATGAATAATGGACTTCAAAATGGAATTACAACATGGCACGAACTTTTGAAGGGAGTATTATCCGCCTAAAAGAGGATCGTCAGGGCCCTTTTTCACTAGTACACTTTTTTGTTCTTCTCTGTTCTATGTGTTTGTTTCCGTATTAAGTTTTACTCGTAAAGCAAGAGGTATTTCTGTAGCACTGCAGAGTAACAGCAGAGAATGATGGTTTTTTTACACAGCCTGGAATGGACTGGTTTAGGTGGGAAATGTTGCCTGTATTGCCTGTGAAAAAGATGGCCCCAGTTGTACGTGTCTTGTGATGTTAAGCCTTATAATGCTGTCGTTTTTCTGGCTGATTGGTGGGCAGCCGGCCGTATAATAGCGGGTCTGTATAACACAAGTCCCTGTGACAAGGCTTAGAGGTCACGAGGCTATATATACCCAGAGTAATTCCATTGTTCATAGGCCGCAGTGACCACAAATTAAAGGTGTCTTGTAATGAAGTCCTGTGATTCATCTCAGCTTGCCTTCACCTCCCCAAACTAACCAACGGCTGTGCCCTGACCTTCATTGTGTGCATGATTTACATGCTCCTAAACATGTCGTAAAAGTTTTTGTAAGTCACAGGAGACCATTTACTGCTGATCAGGCTTGTGGAGTGGTACACAAGGTGTTTTCAGGTTCGTGTGTCCCAGGCTATTTGAGGTACATTTATAACCTGTTGATTTTCATCTATTGAGGTACATCTATAATCTGTTGATTTTCAGCAGCTGAGAGGTACATTTATAACCTGTTGATTTTCATCTATTGAGGTACATCTATAATCTGTTGATTTTCAGCAGCTGAGAGGTACATTTATAACCTGTTGATTTTCATTTGTTGAGGCACAGTTATAACCTGTTGATTTTCAGCTATTGGAGGTACAAAATAATTGCCTGTTGATTTTGGGCTGTTGGAGGTACATTTATAACCTGTTGATTTTTAGCTATTAACAGTACAATTATAAACAGTTGATTTTCATCAAATGAAGGTACTTGTATAGACCGTTGATTCTCAGCTATTGGAGGAACATGTACTGTAAATGCTGTTGATTGTTGACTTGTGGAGGCATAATCTGTTGAGTGGTTAGGGTGTAGTCTGTTGACGGTTAACTATTTGAGGCATAAACCATTGATTGTCAGCTATTGAAGATGCTGGAGATATAATTCAGTGATTGTTGGAAGCATAATCTGTTGTTAACTGTGTAAGCTGTTAATTTTCCGTTATAGCAAATATGAGTTGTTGATTGTCAGCTATTCTACATGCTGGAGGTATATTCTGTTGTTTAACTATTGGAGGTATACTCTGTTGATGTAGATGTAGGTATAATCTGTTGATTGCTTGATAGCTATTGGAGGAATAAGCTGTAGATTGACAGCTATTGGAGGAATAAGTTGTAGATTGACAGCTACTGGAGGAATAAGCTGTAGAATGACAGCTACTGGAGGAATCAGCTGTAGATTGACAGCTATTGCAGATCTAATCTGTTGATTGCATGACAGCTATTGGAGGAATAAGCTGTAGATTGACAACTGTTGGAGGAATAAACTGTAGATTGACAACTATTGCAGATCTAATCTGTTGATTGCATTACATCTATTGGAGGAATAAGCTGTAGATTGACAACTAGTGGAGGTATAAGCTGTAGATTGACAACTGTTGGAGGTACAAGCTGTTAATTTACAACTTTTTAGGTATATTAATTCGGATTTTGGAGAATCTCTCATTGAGAAATTAATATGGTGACACCTTCTCTAATATAGATAGTGTACTGAGCATGATTGTATCATCAGCAGCAAGTTCAAATTGTGAGCACAACTGGAACTGCTGAATGATATAGCAAAGAGGATTCATGTGCTTTTTAAATTTATTTATTTATTTATTTATGTGTTTTACACTTGTGCTCAAGAATATTTCTAGGACGGCTGCCAACATTAGAGTTGGAGGAAACAGGGCAGAACCCAGTGGAAACCCACCACCATCTGCAGTGCTTTTTAAAAGAACAGGATGTACAAAAATTCCGTTGGAGATCTACCATTATGTACATGGTTATTTTTGGCATGCACACAAAAGATTTAAAAAACAGCATTTTCCATGCAGTAATGCTTTAAATATTTTGTGAGATATGAAACATTTACAACAGATGCTACACATGCATGTTTATGGGCAATCCTATTCCATGCATGCCTATCGTCTGGATATGAAATGAGAATTGTACGGAAGCCTCCTTGTGCAAACAGCTGTCATGATGTTCTGGTGTTGCGTGGCTAGCCTGTTATAGCAAGTCGTGCTGGGAGTCCGTATAAGTCAACCGATGTACCTGTTTGCCTTGATATATGGTGACAGTAGTTCCTGACTCCAGCACTGCAGTTGTCAACTGGACGTCAGTGGCAGGATACTAGAACATGACTGCCTTTAATGGCAATTGTTTCCAACCAGGATATACAGGAGTATTCGTTAGGAGGAGTGACTGTTGTTCGTGTAATGGGCAATGTTGTTGTTGCTGTTGCTGTTACGAAGGGAACTGACATGTATGTCATTTCCCTGGCATCATTGTCGAATTGCAGTTAAAAAAAAACATAAGAAGTTTGCCTTTACTATACTCTTCCAGTCTGTCCTTCGAATTAACAATTTCCTAAATTCAGAGAAGGGAATATTCAAGGATCCTTTGGATAAATGCATGTTAATATGTGATGATAGCAAATTTGAATCCATTTCAACATTGAATGTGTCATGCATCATTGGTCTGGTCTGTTCATTGTGGGGTGGGGGGGTGGGGGGGGATCTTCAAAAACACTTTATGTAGCAAGCTTAAGTTTTGCATACACATGTTTCCTCACTACATGGTGAGTCTTGATTATGAGGGTGTGTAAGTGGCTTAACTCCCTTTAAGGATTTACATGAACAGTGTGAAGAAAGCCATAACTAGGGTAAACTGAAAAGAGACTAAATTTCACGGGCTATATGTGTTACAATTTGCCTTGAACTATCACACTGTTGTTGCTGCTTTGCATTGGTTTAATCTCCACGTTGTTGTCTTTTGTAACCTATAGCTGTGCTCTTGTTTTGGGAGCCATGCCACCAAGTCTGATTTTGTATGATTGGGCAGGTATATGTACTAGTATACACCGAACCTGGCAGGAAAGATCATGGAATGACGTCCAACAGAATAAGGAGCATACAGTTCTGTGTACAGTGACAAGAGACGCATTTAGATCTGAACCCAGCCATTACAAAAAAAAAAAAAAAAATGTCAGCGTGTATATTTACACATATGTTCATCACTGACGTTACATTTAGAGAAACGTACGACTCGGGCTCTTACTCAGACGGGAAGTGGAAGGCGTGTCCACAAGCGACCTGACTAGCATTCAACTACGCTGTTTGCATGTTTCGATGTACGTCAGATACCTGCATGTGGTGAACATCTGGGAGGTTTAACGCTCAGTCAGCGCATGTATTGTGTGCAGCGAGGAACTGAGTTTAGGTGAACAATGACTTCTAAACATGTAACATGTAGATGTAATACTGAATTTAGTTAACATTCTCAGAGTGATAGTACGAAGGCTTTAATTGATGGCTCTGGTTTTGTTTATTGCACAGATGTCTTAAGACACAGATATATCACAGAGATATCAGGGGGTTTTTTTTTTCCAGTATTGATGAAATTAAGGAGAAAATGTGGGAAAAAAATTATACCAACTTGAAATCACATACTACATGTGCTTATGTTTTTTCTTGATGTGGTTAAGAAAAATTTTCAGGTATTCGCAAAAGCTCAAATACCCAGTAAAGGTGAAATTTAATTTCACAATTTCTGTCACTATTTTCTCCTAAAAACATTGATCCTCAAAGTCTCCTATAGTTTATGAGGCATTCCTGTTAATTCAGTCACTTGAAGTTAAACACTTATTGCAGACAGTCGCAGCCAGAAGGTTCATCAGATATGTGGAAGGGGGCAGTGGTTTTATACTGTTGGCACCTCCAGTAACCTGGTAGACGCCTTTACTTATGTATTACTGAAAAGTTATAAACAGACTATGCCCAGAGATTTTTGGCAAAAAAACTATATTTGCTAATGAAATCAAGTTTTCTCTATTTGCCAAGAATAGCTCAAATTATTGCCATCTGAAAATATCACTTGTACCTGTACTGTTTGTACTGGTAAAATGATTCTGAAGGTTGAAGAACTTACAAAGCTACCTGCATTATAAATGTACAAACTTTATTACCAACTTTGAATATGAATCATGCATAGACAAGGCTGATACATGCAATTTGTGAAAGGTCATCATTTAGGCTGTTCTAAAATAAAACAAAAATTTGATTGTGTTTGTTCTGATTATTTTTTTTTTCAAATGTCTTCAGCATATTCTCTATAACGTCATCATTGGACGTCAGTGAGATAACTAAATCACTGTTCACTATAGTGTAACCTCACAACTTCCTAGGAGACTTGAACCATTTCAAGGGAATTCATTCTGCTGTCTTAATTGTGGAAGATTTCTTTTTTTTTTTTTTTTTTTTTTTTTTTTTTTTTTTTTTTTTTTTTTTAAATTTAAATTTGCATGTTAAATGTTACATTGTAGAAAAAAAACATGAGTGGTATATAAATCCTTACAGTTTAAATTCAGAATCAATTCTGATTGGCTGGTGTGAGATAGAGCCAAGTCCAGGCTTATGTCTTGCCTAAACTGAATTTTATAGGTATGGTACATTTATTCAACCAAGTATAGATGTCATTTAGAAAGAGGATTAAGTTAAAGATTACGCTGCCTGAAAACAGCACAGATTCTACTGCTGAAAATTGGCTGAGAAACTGGCATTGGTCTCAACCAGTTTTCAGCACTATAGAATCTATGCTATATTCAGAAAGTGTAATCCCTAATAATGATAACACTGTTACATTTATGCAAACGTCACCAAGGCTACAAGATTTAACCCAGGAAACTGTATCTCTACTGTCGGCCAGTCAGTGTCGATTTTGTATCCGTTTGATGATGAATCATTGTCTGAACTCCTGTCTGTCTGGAGGAAATGAGTATACTGGTGAATCACACAATTAAAGGGCTTTAAATATGAAAGTCCATGCCCATGGTTTTAATTGTATTCCTTGTGCCTGTGACTGTGAACTTTGGTCTAATGTGTATAGAGCCTAGGACCATGAAGCAATCTTTGACTTAAATCAAAATTTCAAATCATTTTAAAACCTGTTGTTTCTTACTTAATACGGTCAAAATATTGATTGAAAACGTGAATTCAGTGTAAGATATTGGGACTGCAAATTTCAACAAAGAATAACGGAAAGGAACATACCGAGTTCAATGATTGAAATTTGGACCTAAATCCAAGATCACTTTGTGATCCTGTAGCCAGGAAACAAACAGATTAAGAATTAAGAGAGCAAACTGTGGCTCCGTGTTAAAGGCATTTGCCTTTCAGTCACTTGGACGCACCAGATGCGTTTTCAAACCCAACCTTGGGCAGTGAATATGGTGACTCGATTTCCTGCTCTGGCTGTTCAAAGGGCTCCGTGTGAAAATAAGTGAGGGGTCAACGATGATCATGTGGCCTATAGCTTTTGCGTTGTCTGACTTTAGTTGAAGAAATGGATATTTACTGAGATTACATTGGCTGCCATATTGATTTTTAAGCAAATTGTAAATAAGTATGATGGATGACAGATTACTTGCTTCTTTCATAGGATGTAACGAAAACCAACTTCAGCAGCCCATATTGTCCAGCAATTTTATCATTGCACATTGAAAACCTGGTATCATTATGTAATCAGAGCTTAGAACATCAAAGTCACTGTATAGCTAAAGCATTGTTGTTGCTGAAACCAGTTTGGTCCCTGACCATAGTGATCACATGTTCAAGTTCCGGATCTTTCGGTTTCATCTGCAATCTTAAATCTTAACTGGGTTCTCATTGGTTCTTGACCAGTTCAAGCTGGCTTCCTCTCCGGCCTTACGTGGGAAGGTCTGCCATCAGCCTGCGGATGGTCGTGGGTTTCCCTGGAGTTGTGCCCGGTTTCCACCCACCATAATGCTGGCCGCCGTCGTCTAAGTGAAATATTCTTGAGTACGGCGTAAAATGCCAATTAAATAAATAAATAAATCATTGGTTCTTGAAATACTTAAACCTACATGAACTTGAATAGTGTTGAAAGATGTCAAGATCTAACACCCTTTAAATGAGTTTACTTGTATCTCATGCGCCAGCTCATTCTGGCTTACTCTCCACTCATATGTGGGAAGGTCTTCCAGCAACCTGCAGATGGTGCTGAGTTTCATTCATACATCGGCGGCCAGCATTATGATAGGAGCTCGGAAAGCGGGCAGAGCTCAAAGAGCCTCCGTGGCTCACTCGGTAAGCGCACTAGCGCAGCGTAATGACCCATGAGCCTCTCACCAATGCGGTCGTTGTGAGTTCAAGTCCAGCGTAAGACACCAATCAAGTAAATAAATAAAATCAAAGGATCATCTGTAGGATGCTGGCAGACCTTCCCATGTACGACCGAAGAGAAAGCCAGCGTGAACTCCCAGATCATTGTGCTGCACAAGCTAGCTAACAACAAAGCCATGGAGGCCCAATGTTAAATAACAATTGTACAGTGTAAAATGTAGTCACTCTATAGTGTCTTTTCTATTTGTGTCTCCACAGGGCAATGTGATTGGCACAACTAATGTGACTGTGAAGTACCGGAATGATGTGTCTGATGCAGAGGAGAGGACACTCAACCCAAGGTAAGATCTTGGTGGTGACGGGTTCAAATCTGGCTTTGTCCAAATGTGTCTTTACATGATATTAATTTATCTGCATCCATGCAAGTTTGTGTGGGTATTATTCATAAGTCAGAAAAAAATACTTTTCTTGCATTAATTGATATATTCTGTTTATTGAAAAGAGGGAGGTTTTTTTTAAAATTTTCATCACGCAACCTGAAACAGCAGCCTAAGTTGGAAGATAACACTGGCATGACTGATGCCTCCATTTGGCTATTTTGCCTTTACATGGTGCCAACAAAATTTGAACTTTGGTAGACAGTTTTGTTTAGAGACTTGCTCAGAAATTTGCCACATCCCGCATTTTGAAAGATTAATACATGTATGTGTATACAAAAAAACATTTTGCCTTTTTTGATTCTTCACATTTTTGACATTTGAAACCACATGCAAACCTACAACCTGCTCTGGGTTGCCTGCGGCTGGCCACCGGGGGTGGGGGGGGGAGGGGGGTAGAGAGTGTTGAGAAGAAGGTTGAGTGGGTTGTTCCACTTGTCCTTGCTCTCCTACCAACCTTCTGGTCAAGCACTTGTGCTGTGGACAGTTTCAAGAGCACTTGGCTAGCACACGGTCAGACATGTTCAACCAACTCAACTTTGAAATGTCATCCCTGTATTGGTTATGTTGTCAGTGCTTTGCACCTGCCAGTTTGCCAGAACTGGCACTAGTAAAAAGAAATAAAGACAACTGTTTTTGACAATACCTTTCCTTATCTTACGGGATGAGAATGCAGCAAGTGCAGACGCACTTTACACTTTATCTGGCACTTCATCAAAATCATATCTTATGTCTATTACACATCTGCAATATTCAGGTGTTTAGAGAAAATAGCAAAACCAAAACTGTGAACATATTTTGAATTCCAGATTTTGGTTTAAAGGTGCATGTACACATGTATTGGGGACTATGATTTGGACACTAAGTGTACATAGGCAACTAAACTTTAGTTAAGTGTTGTGCTTTGGTGCCAATACACTGCCATGCATGTTCTTTGACTACTTGTCCTCCACCAATGAATATGGGGTACAGCACATGTGGGAAAGCCTCTGTGACTTGCAGAGTTGGTGATTTACTCTTGTTAATGATCCAGCCAAAAAAAACTGACTATGATCATATAATTGAACAAGGGCAAATTTGCAAATGCTGAGGCATGTTAAAGAAAGTCGACCATGCAGGATTTCATGTAGCCTTAAACTCAGACTACATGTTAAGTGAGTGACCCAAAGTAATCGGTAGGGTGTGAAAACTTTGACTGACCAACAGACAGATTGTCGTACAGCTGTTTTTGAGTGTTTTTTTTTTTTTTTTGAGTGCCTTGTTAAACAACAAGCGAATATTCAAAATGACTAGGCTCATAATTTGTGGAAATTTAAATGAACTAAAAGATAATTGTTACAGTGCAGTGTGGGGAGCTCCGTCTCCTAGTGGGTAGCTAGTTCACCCATTGCAATGACCCAGGAGCCTCCAACCAACTATGGTTTCTGTGAGTTCAAGTCCAGCTCGATCATGTCGCTTTCTCTTTGGTTGTACGTGGGAAGATCTGGCAGCAACCTGCGGGTGGTTGTGGGTTTCCCAGAGCCTGATTTCCGCCCACCATATTCATGGCCGCCGTGCTGTAAAAGAAATATTCTTGACTACAGCGTAAAACAACAATGAAATAAATAGATATAATACAGTACAGTGTATAAAATAATTCATATAGTTGCTGCATGTTTTATGGTATAAAGGTATTCATGTTTATGTACATACACACCCACACTTGGTTTATACACCACTTGTCAGGTTGATGCTGTAGGGGCACTGTTGATTCCACCTTGATCCCATCAACCTGATAGAAACAAGAGGCTCTAGGGCACCTTAAGATGAGGGGAAGCTGCCATGTAAACCAAGCCCAGGGCAGATTTATTTGTTTCAGCCTGCTGATGTTGCCAGGCCACATTACCAGCATGTCTGTGTTGACAGTATGATAGGTTGTAATATTTTCTTCATGTTTGCGTTTATTTCTTCTCGTGAGTTACTCCCCTCTTCACAAATCATCACGCCGTCACTTTTGGGGATTTCGTATACTTTTTTGTTTTTTATATTATTGGATCGTGATGAAAATCCTTCCAGACAGGGCTGTTCCATTCGTCTGTATTGTTGATCAAGATTAAGTGTAAAAACACTGTGAATGTAAACAAGGGCTGTCAAACTCTTCTACCATTCCAGCGCCAAGCCGGATAGATTAATTTACAAAATGCCAGCTTTCTTCTAAGACACATTCAGCTAAATCAACTAGAATTTCAGAATAGACAGATTTTCTTGAACATAAATACAATATTGTTTTAATTAGTTTTACAAAATTTATGATTTACATCATGCTCTGGATATTCACCTCCTTGTTATCTTCAAAAGTAAATCTTAATGACTGTATTATGCGAACAGAGGATATGCTTTGAAAGTAAGTTGTGTTGCCAGCTAAATCATCTACCTGAAGGTCTTGTGCTGAAGTTGTAGCTGAACAAAAGACGCAGTGCTGTTTCTAATTTCAACATTTATAAATTGGTGCAATCTCTGCATTGAAACTACTTCTGTTTGACAAACAGAGAACAACTGATTTTGACTTTCTTTGTCTTTACTTCTTCTTCAAAAAGGACTATAACCCAATTATTTTTTTGTTTTCCCACAATTTTGCAAGGTTGGTCTGTCATGCTTTAGTTTCCATGTAATAGCTCCTCCAAATATTATTTTAGTTTTGAGAAATTTTGTGTGCAGGTTCACATTGTTAACTTATGATCAACTTTGATAACTAGCACTGTATATTTAACAATTTTCTTGATTCCTAGTGGTTGGTGGTTAATTTCCATGAAATTACTGTTTAAAATATGTTTTGATGAAAACTTTGTGTACAGATTCGTTTTCAGTCATATTAAGCTCAAAATCCAGCTGGCTTGTCTGATTTAATTAACTTGTTGCCTTTTAAATGACAGTCAGGAAGAGTCCATTAGATCTGGTGAGAGCCATTGTTTGTTGGGTGGGGTATAGGTTAATTGGTCTGCCCAGGTCCCAGAGGATGACCAATCAGGGCTGGGCTTTAGCTGAAGGTGTTCTTTAGACTGCCTGTCATGTATCTCCGGGGACAAGCTTTTGGGGCAAAGGACAAGTTGCCATCATAAACAGATGTGAGAATTATGAAAGAACTAGGGAAAACCTTCCTTAGATATGTCCTGATAGCCCGGCATGTGTACGATACAAAAACAATATTCTCTGAGAATGCTAGCCAGAGCAGTGCATTTGAAATCTCTGATAAGTGTGTGTGAACAGTGCACAGCAAGCATTATTGGAAATTTCCACCCTGCTCAAGATTGCTGTACTTAAGATGAGAAATCTTAAAGTGATTTATGGATTAAATTCAAGGTGCATTTTACCCATATAAGCTTCATTTTCAATAAAGTTTACTGCCTGTAAAAATGGCTCATGGGAAGAAGTGTTGTTCTGCCCTACACACATTGCCTGCAGGACAAAACCAAAATTTCATTAACAAAACAAAAAGGTACCATGGTTGAGTTCTGTTTTAACATTTGCTATATGTTTGAAACCATTGATAATGGTTTGCTAAATGTAGTTAGATATACTTAAAGTTGAGAATGTAAAATACTGCAGTAAAATATGGTGCAGGCTTTTGGGCTTCAAGTTAATACTGTCGCGTAACATTTTAAGATTATGATAGTATTGTGTGCCATATTAGTTGGTATCCGGACATGAAGTGTGGTCAGACAGTATTCTGATATGTAATATTAAGTGCAAATGGTATTCTTGTGTATTGTTCTCTCTCTGTCTCTTACTCCCTCTACCCCACCTCCCAGCCCCCTCTAGTCCCCACCCCACGTCACTACACACACTGAAAACAGCCGGGTCTGTTCTCTTAACACGAACCAGGTGTTATGGAAATGTCAATAATCCAACAGAAATAAAAATAACATCAAATCCCCAAGTAAAACCTTGCCAGGGGGGCAGCAAGGCCTTGTATTGTTACTAACTTTCTCTCCACCTTCTTCCCCTGTTTGGGAAGGGCTGGGTTATGTTAGTGAGGATTATAACAGCACAGGTTTGTATATGTGGTTCTGTATACATCATGGTACACAGGTGATACCTTAATTTAGCTGTTATTCTACATACAAAATCAATCTCCTCCCCCCCTCCCCCAAGATCAATACATCCTTTCTCTCCCCACACCCACCCAGACATACACCTACCCATTGATGCAGCAATATTAACACATTGTAGCATTATGGGGACAACTTTTACGCACTGTTGTGGAATGTGTACATGCAGAGTTGAGGATTCACCATCCCTAACCACACCTCAACCCCCCCCCCCCCCCTCACCCCCACAACCACCTCTGTACAGAATCCACAAACTGTTCTTCAATGATAGTAAGGCATGCTTATAGGTGATGTGGTAGAATGGGGGATACAGTTTTTCTGGTGTGAAATTCCTGCTTCTCCACTGGAACATTCCTCAAAATGATTGCAAAGGCTAACATATGAGCACGAGCATATCTGATATCATGCATATCTCGCTTTAAAGCGTGACGTCGCCTTACATGAATGTCTAGCCCAGTGGGGGGAATAACTTGGACTGTTACAGCACGTGTACATTCATACTTGAGCACCGCTTAACCCTCCCAAGTCCCCACCCCACCACATCCCCACCTTTTACTGCAGTGATATTAAGAAATGTTAGTTGATCTGGCACTGTGTTATTTGTGCTGAGCCTGTAACAGCTGTGCAAAGCTTCCAGAGTGACTTAAAACTGTGCTCTAATGCTGCGTGCATACAGGTCAGATCAAAACCTAGTTGCTCGATCAGTCTGAGGTCAGATTTTATCAACCCATAAATTTTCTGAAGAATCAATATAAACTTTATGGCAGGCTGTAAATTATCCATGAAAACTGGGTATTGAGATATTAGCGTTATGTAGTTGAATTACTGGAAAGAATCTTGCTTGGATTGAGAGAGTTCAAACATACAACTGATGGTGTATTGATGTATAAAAGAGCTGCTGTCATGTACGTAGCAATATTTGGATATGAACATATGTTATAACCCACTATATGTATATGTGGATTTTAATACGTACATGAAGAGGACATTATTGTGTCCGTACTGATGAGGCAATGTGAGTGAACAAAGCCGTTATATGAACCAGTGATAATTTTCATGTACACCTCAAATGTATGTTAGCTAACCCACTTATATATATGCAGCATTTAAAGTTTATATTTACTTGATGTCAGATTTTTTTTGTCCAGTTTTGAAAAAATTTTGTGTAATTTCAGATCAACTTTGAAATCGGCTTATTCCATTTATAAGTCTTGCGTATTTAGTGTATGATATAAATTCTTCTAGAATTTGCATTTTATATTTAAACTTCATAGTTTAGAAGTTAGACAAATGCAGCATAATGGCATGTCCAGGTTAATTGTCATTCAGGTGACCCCATTGTTCGACTGGGTACATTCAAACAACCCAGTGCTTTCTTCACGGGATGCGTTTCACAGTGGTACACGTACGTTGTATGTTAAACTGTACAGGTGTATATATCAAGTCATGTGACCGAAGCACCTGAGTCAAGACTTCAGTGTGTGACAAGCCAATTGTTCTGGAAATGTAAGGGAATTTGTCATCTGCTCACCTGTCTGACAGTAACGAGTTTACCTGAGGCTGGACCATTCTTATCACCTGAATGATATACCTGTAAATGTGACTCTTTGAATGGCCCAATAAATGGAGGTTGTGACCCCTGAAGATTGTCCGGATGGGTCAAGTACCTGAAGGTTAGGGTAACTGGGTGTTTAATCAGGGCGTTTCTTTCATGCTAAGACAGACAGTGTGACTGGGACACTCGTGTTCCTTCTCCCCTGTGCTGATTATTAGCGTAAATGTGTCTGTACTATCAAGGGTGCAAGATGCAAACCTGTACCATTAGGCCACTTTCACAAAACTTCTGAAAACAAATACCTCGTATTTTGTGTCTTATATAGAGCAGCACAAAACGATTTCATTCCCTCAGAAAGTTATGCAAAAATTGACTGCCGAGATTTTGTGAAATAACTGGCAGCCTGATATGAAATACTGTTGTTAGCGTGGAATTTCGCCAGATTCTATTCTGATGTTACTGACTTGGACTGATTCTGAGGATTACAGTAGTTTGAATAAATTAAGTATTTTGTAGTTTATAAATCATTTTAAATCTTCGACTGTATTATTCGACTTCGGGCTGTATTATGTGTCGAACACCAGTCAGTGCTTGTAGGGTGATCAATTCTCTTCTAAGCTCAATGTAACAAGCAGTTCTATATGGGGCCAGTGTTCTTTATAAAAACTGTGAACTGTTCTTGTACAGTGTTGTGACTCCTGAGTATTTGGGGTGGTCAATGGGTATAACTGTGTGACTTCTGGTGACACTGTGTCTTTTGTATCATTAGTATTGGCTTGTTACCTGTATGTGAAGAATTCTCACGATGGCTTTCATTAGACATACAGGTATTTCTGTTAACTATTTGCCACTTTTGCACTTCATCGCCGAAAAATTTGTTTTGTTTTTCCAATGATAGAAGTGGAAAAAAAACTTTATTTATGTTGTATTTTTTTCTCTGCTATAATAACTTTATAGCTAAGCATCTTCAATCAATACTTAAAATGTGAAGATAAAACAAGTTTTGGAAATGTTCAACAGATTTGGTTTCATTAAAATTATAGCTTTTTATTGAATTTCACCATAATTCAGTCATAGTGTTAAAGTTAGGTTTCATCAAATCTGTGAATAAACTTCAAAAAAACTTCAAAGATTTCATGGTGATATATTTAGGCTTATTTTTACATTTATGTGCATGTAAAGTAGATTTACTGATCATTTGATGTTTGTATATATAGCAATTGTTGTGGAAGCTGTATATAACCTGATTGTATTTCCATGACGATATGCCATTTTTTTTGCCGACGCACATCTTTGCAAAGTATCGTTCTGACGATATCAAACTTGATACATACAAAAGACAATACCTGTATAAGTACATGCAGCGATCTTCTCTTTACTGTGCTGGTGCTGACAACATACAAACAAACACTTCAGAAGCATATACATGTATTCATCTCATATCTTATCTATGCCGATTCTAACAGGCTATTTCTTGAACACATCACTTCTGATAAGACATGTTTCCCTAAATGCTGATGGTGAGGATGGGAGAGATAAAGTTCACAGGGTGGGCATGATACTAGGGGGGTAGGCACAAATACACAGTGGGCAGCCAATCAAAACGCTGTATTAGGTGGCACAATGGAGTGATTCACAACATGATTAGCCTAGCCATATTTGGGCAACAAGAAACAACTGTCCCCTCGCGAGCGGATCAGCGAGTACCGCGTGGCTTGGGGAGGGTTTCCCGACACGCTGTTTGCTTAACTCTTCAGTCGGCCTTATGATTCCTCCACCGTCAGCAACACGAACAAACTTTGTCTGTATCCACTGTGGAAATCAAGGCCGTTTTTTTTTTTTGTCCCGGTTCTCATTTTTTCGCTTGGTTGTTGCCTTGCGGAGATTTTATAAGATTTTCTGTTTAGGAGGATGGTGGAAAAGTAGTCATAAGGACTGTATATGGCCCAGGACGATTAGGGGTGATAAGTTTCTGAGAAAGGTAGGAATTCCCGTGCAGGAATGAGATGAAAAGGGTACTTACCATACTTGTATATACCAGAGAGAACAGTTAGCCTGATGCAATTACTTCACATTTCCAAAATGGTGTTTTCTCTTGGTTTTTGAACAGTGGCTGGAGTATTGTGTTTAAGCAGAGTGGACTTCACCGAGTGCTTGTACGAGGAGAGAAGAGGGATGATCAAACTGGGAAAAATAAAGGGTTTGAACTATTCTCATTCTTTATCGTCGAGGAAGTCATTGGTGGTTTACAGCTCAAAGGACCACAGGTTGTCGCTCTCCACAGGTAAGTTATATCTTAGTATGGCTTCGTTTGCTTCTTATCTTTTACATCTTATCTTTTACAGTTTAAACAAAAAAGACAGAGCCTTCTGATTATGAGTTTTGTATATACCTGTACTGCAGTCATCAGGCTATGGGATTTCACCTGGCACTAAACACAAAATATACATGTCTATTGGGAATAACTATTGGTAATTTCAAGAAAAATTTACGTTCAAATAAATGTGTTCAAGTAATTCTCCTCAGAGCAAGAAAAGCTTGTGTAGATTGCATGATTCTAAACCCTGCAAGAGGTCAGGGGGTAAAATCTGATGTGTGTTGAAGGTTTCAATTAGGAGATAATCCTATATGGCTTGTAGGAGACGTTTACTCCAGCCCTAGTATTTGTGGGTGGTATTTGTGGATGTTTATCCACTCTGCCGATGAGACGATACAAAAACCCGCTTGTGTAAGAAGCTTGTTTTGCCGTCTTTTTCTAAGAGCCCGTTGGAAAGATCCCAGCTTGTATCTTCCCGCTAACTGTTTGTTGATGTTTTACTCTTACACCTGTCACTTTATCAGCCTTTGCTGGCATTCCAGCAGCAGTCTTCGCGGAACTGATCTTGTTATTGTATTGTGTAAGACCCCGTCGAATCACAGTCATTAGTCCTTGACCGTCAGACTAGAGGTAGGTGAGTGGGTGGGTGGATGGGAGGGTGTGGCAGGGAAAACACCCCTTGAGGTAGTCTTGGATGAACATAGTTCAGTCTAAGCACATGTGAATGGTGACTGGCTCCTAAACGTATTTACTGTCTTTGATTCAAAGCATTTTCATCTATGATAAAAATGTATCATGGTCTTTGAAGAATTGTACAGGATTTTTTTTTCTTTTCTTTGGTATTGAACTGTTACATTCTAAACAACTGTGTCACTTTTCAGAAATATAGTGGCACTAATTATGCAAGTTTCCTGGTACTCACTATTATCAAGCATTTTTTTGGTTTAAAAATGGCAGAAATATGGAACATATAAGGCCATGAAGTGTTCAAAAGTTTACCCACAAGGCAAAGGGAATCACGAACAAGACGTTAAACAAAATCCCGAAAATCTATGCAGTTTATCTTAAGAACATCTTAACATCTTATCTTATTTCAAACCCTAGAGCACTCTAAAAACACACAAGGCTACAGATAAGTTTTTGCCTTGGTATGTTGACTTGGTATGTTGACTTTAAACAATAGTCACATACAAGAACATTTTTTTTTTCTTTTCTTCAGCATTATGTGACTGTAAAATTTTGAGATATCAGATTATTTTTTGTCTGCATTTCTCATAAGTGCCATGCCCCCAAGGTTTCAGTGGAGTGAAGTTTTATAACAAAGAAGGTTTGTAAAGAAAAGTGGATTAGCCACTGAAGTTGTTGAAAGAGTACCCTTTGTTATTGAGTGTTATTTAACCATTTGACTGCTTTGTCTATCAGGTACTATATATTTGAAAACATCACACAGTATGGGCTTTATTTTATACATGCACATGGTAAAGACGGGGGATTTTTTGTATAGTGCTTTATATATACCTGCTTATCTGTGAGTTGTAAGCTTTAGGATATTGGGATAAGACCCCTTGACCTTTATGCTCTATAGCTGTCACGATACATCATTAAACCTGTCACATGTATTTTCACCCGATAAATTCCTGCCTGTCACCAAGTGTAGGTGCACCCCATTCATGGGAAGAACCATATGGGATTTTAGGGTGAAATTAAGTGGTGTAATTTGTCACCCTTTTAGCATGTTTGCAAGATTTTTTATTCTGGGACCATTGTTCTATTTAGACTGGTAAAATTATATATATATTTTTTTTTTCGGAAACCTGAAAATCGCCAACCCAACTAATTTTGTTTGGTTTCCGAAATCAAATGAAAAAGATGTATACATGTAAATAGCACTGAATGTTGCTCTCTCATATGCAAAAAGTTTGAAGAATTAAAGTACGGGTTGAATGTTCAGTAGTTGATCAACCTTTAAGGCTGTTTAAGGGGTGCAGGCTGATAGTCAAGATAGGAGAACCTAGATTAAAGCATTCAACATTTACCGTCACTCTAGAATTTACACAAAATAAGTCGCAAAGTACCTAAAACTTCAGCTTGACATAAAGACTGTATATCTGTGTCCATATTACAGATCTTTATGCTGGAAGAGTGATGTTATCCGTTTGAGTTCATACCATATATTAACCCTTGACACTTGCATGTGTAACTTCTGTGTTTGAACACAGCTACATGATGCCGGATCACCAATGCTTATGCCTGGTGCCATCATTATTATGGCCAGAAAAATGTGTTTTGTTCCAAATATGAATTTTACTTTTGGGCCAGTTTGTCAGAAAAAAAATGCTCAATAGCTTTAATGTTGTTTTTCATTTGGCTGTGTTGAAATTCCATTATATTTTATGCATGGACAGGTAAATCTGATTGTAGTAGCATGTTCAGCACAAGTGGGCTAAATCTGCGTTATTTTCTCTGTGTTACATACCCGCTAATTACACTCTGCCCTTTAGTTTTGGGGCGTAGTAGTTTTACTTTTTTGTTTCTTTTTTGCAATTTAGGAATGAATGAATGATAATGGCTTAACGCCACATCAGCAATATTTCAGCTATATCATGACGAGAACAAGGCATTAAATGGCTTTCGATATGCTCAACTTATGAAGTGCCGTTCTATCTTGACAAAACAAGTTGTCTCCAAAAAATGTTTCCTATGAGGTTTTGAAGAAAAAAAAAAGTTCATGAGCACTGGAATGTACATGTGTGTCGTAAAACATTGTATGCTGGTATGTATTCAAAGCATTATTTATTTTCTGAATCAGTCTTTTAGGTCAGACATTGAAGTTTTGTATTTATTGCTAAGGTTCCTAAGGTGTGTTAACATTGTCCCTGAATCAGATCTACACTACTTTGTCCTGGCTTTAAGGAAGGACAAAGAGAGGGCTGAAGAACTA
Organism: Liolophura sinensis; assembly: GCF_032854445.1. Taxonomy (NCBI): domain Eukaryota; kingdom Metazoa; phylum Mollusca; class Polyplacophora; order Chitonida; family Chitonidae; genus Liolophura; species Liolophura sinensis. The sequence goes on along the minus strand of NC_088305.1, from coordinate 20,377,571 downwards.
GGTCAGCCTGGACATCATTCCTAATATTGTCCGATATTGGAACAGGCATTCTAAATAGACAAACTGGTTTGTTTGAATTCCACAAGTGTGATTACGTGTTGTCATTGACCTTTTTGTTGTAAAGGTCTCGTTATTCCTGTGTACAGCTCCAGGTGATTCAGTTGTTGGCAGCAGGTAAACTGTTAAAACGAGAGAATGCAGTTTGCCCAGGTAAAACAAGTCCAAGAGTAAATACTTACCCAGGTATAAATATAGTGCAAGGGGCAAGCTGGCTGGGGGAGAAGGTTTGTGTTGAAAGCGTGTTTATTTTTATCTTCTCCTGCTGGCTTATTTTACACACCTCAAATCGAATGACGGGATACTTTCACTCGGACATGTCATTAACAGGTGAAAGTCAAATGATACAGAACGCTGCGAGTTAATGCCAGGGGTTTAGCGTAAAGCCTACGGAATGGAATAATTAATGGGGGAGTTGCTGGACATTGCTGTGAATATTTGCTCACGGATCACAGGTATTTTGAAAATCAAAGCATGATAGGGCATGATACTATTCGACAAAATTAGAAAAATTCATCCCCGCCTTTAGAAGTTTCAGGGAGGAATTTTCTATTGCCTTACTCCTAATTTGCTTGTAAAAGCATTGAAGTCTTTTCTGCGTTCATTTGTACTTGTCCAGCATGTACAACCATAAACTCAGCAAATTGTTTAATTTATTGTACAGATTATAGCTTGAGAATGTATTATCAGTATGAGATTTTGGTGACGCAGAATTTTAATTTAAATACCTCGTATATTTAAATAGTCTCATCAGACTGGATATGACAGTATTCATATCAAAAATACTTGCATAAGTTTTCATTTGTTTTTAAGAAAAGTAAATGTCTAGACAGAAATTCATACATATTGGTTTCGTCCAGACAATTTTATGATATCACTTCATGAAGTAGGCTTTTTTTTATGATAAATGACCTTAATTGAAACTAATGTTTTTCGTATATTCAAATATTTTTGAAATTTTATTAATTTGCCTCAAGCCATTAAGTTATGCTAATTGTGACATTATTGGAAAGAGTGGAGATAAGAAGAATGTTTTAAGATTCATCAGGGGATAAATTTAATAGGACTAAACTCGGATGATGAACTAATGATTAAACATTCCCATTTCTTATTCTTAAATTTTACATGGAGATAAACTGCATGCGGTATTGTGTAGTCTCTTGTGTTGCACGGGTTGTGAATAAAATCAGACATGTTGCATTCTGTGTGAAGCTTCAGCAATATGGGGAAGTCGTCTGTGTTCAGGGTGGTAGAGCATATGCTCATATGGAATTGTTCATGAGTACTGGATAATTACCCGTTGAGGACACAGCTCTTTTGACTGTATTTCACCTGAAGTTTACCTTTTTTCAGCTGACAAAATTTTTTTGTGAAGTTTGACTAGTTTTTGAAAATTTTTAAGCATTGTCATCAAAAGTAGCATTTTGAGGCTATGATTTGCTGCTTAAAGTGTGCTTTTACAGGCCAAATATGAAATACTGAAACTAGCATTCAAAGTTTGTCTGAAGATATCTGGAATTGTACCGGTATTTGAATCTTGCTAAGCACAAGATTCTTTCATTTATGAGTACTATCAATTTTCACAAAATTATACCTTAAAACACTTCAGGTACTTGTTTCTGGTGACAATTTCTTTAAAATCAAAACAACCGATACATGGCAAATTCATTTCTTTGAGGCCTTTTAATGCATATAAGTTAAAAACAATAGAACGACGTAAGTTTTTGCTCTCAGAAAGGTGTACGTGCTATAGTTTTAATGAATACCTTTTCTTGAAACACATTTTGGAATTGTTATCTTCTGTTATCCTCATGTACATGTGCAATAGTAATTGTGTAGATAAAGTGAAATTTGAATACCCAGAAATTTGTGCCATGATCTGTCAGGGAAGGAAAGAAAAGGGGCATCTGTATCCATAACAGAGAGGGGATTGTTCATTTTCCGAAGAGAACAGTTTGAGGTGAAAGTTTTTCCCATGTGGGGTTCGCTTCATGGGATGGTTAATGGTGAAGAAATTTTGAGTGCAGACAATGCCCTTGTGTTCTCAAGGTGACACTAGCTAAATGATGCAGGGACACATGGAGGCTGTCAAAAGTTCTGAATCTTTAGTCAGTCACATCCATTATTATGGGTGGAGCACAAGAACAGGATGGGACCAGGACACGGGGACAGAAGCAGAGAATTTCTGGGGAGAGTGGTGTCAAGGATGCCATTGATTCCCACACCTGATTTCCATCTGATCACAAAAGTTTCACCCAATCTGGTGCCCATATTTTATGTCGAAAAAAGCTTTTATCCAAATGATTTTAACATGCACTTGGCCCCATTGGCATTTTCATATTATGCCCCCAGAATACTCCTATAGTTATGCCAGCGTGGCTGCTGGGCACCTCCTTTTGGGTTGGAGCTCCCACCCTGTAAAGCTGATTGAAGTCATCTGCGCCCCGCACTGTAGACAGACCCATTGTAGTTGGGCCGGTCGGATTGTTTTATTACCAGCCAGCACTGGAGCACACTGAGGTATTTTGAGTAACATCACAGCATTGGGGCAGAGGAATGGTAGTCATTTTGAAGGGTGCACATTACACATTGCTTTAATCTGTTTGAATGGGGTAGATGGGGCAGTCTGGCTGGTGCGCTTGCGGGAAGGTATGTGTTCCCAGCTCTCAGCTACATGTGTTCCTGGCCTTGGGGAGCTACAGACTGGCCTATTACGGTCTGCACATCAGCATTGATTGGAAACCTAAGAATTGTGATAAAACTGGGTTTGTTTCTTCTCCAAACAATGCCTTTGCTTTCATGGCCAGAAATTGTAAGCGGGTCAATCCTGAGCAGATGATGAGCACTGGATAGTGAGAAAAGCAAGATTGTGGGAAGGGGCCGCTGCCGAGATTGATAGATGCCGATCTGTCAGTCTCCAACTCGGTGATTGACACTTCATATAGGACTGGAACTGTATTGCCCTATGGTTTCCATCAATTCATCATTCTCCCAGTTCAGCTTAATGCAAATCATACTGCACTGGGGGATGTTATACTTTAGTATTGCCCTTTGGTTTGGTGTCAGAAGTGGGATGAAGTATCCGAGTCTGCCATATGTGACATATGTACACCATTATTGTCCCAGTGACTCCTTCATCCAGCGGACTATTTCTGTCCTACTCTGTTTATTTGCATTGTGTTCTGATATGGTACATACTAAGTCGACCCACAGAAAGACAATGCCTTGGGGACTTGCAGGAGGGTTGGGTATGTGCCATGTTAGGGTGTGATGTTCAGACTGTGTTAAGACCACTCTGTTCTTCTCTCGGGTTGTGCACTGCATTGTTCAGATCTGAGACTGAGAATCATCTTATTCCTGGGGCCTTGGATTAAAAATGGGTAGGTTAATATTGTAAGGTGTAAATTTGCTTCATTTCAATGGATTGTGGAATATGGGCAATACCTATGCATGCATTTGTTCTTGATAGTACTTTTAGGAATATTTCATCGAGTTTGAGACATCAGAAACTGTTGCCTAAAAAAAGCATGTGATACAAAGGAAGTTTTTACAAAGGAGGTATATGGTGTTTTTGTTTGATGCTGGAGTGGTATGAATGAAGCACCTTAGATAGGTTTGAAATAACTTCACTGATGGTCTTTAGATGTTGTCCAGTAACAGTGTACTGTAGCTGTCTTATTCATCTAAACTAGGGTTTCTCTTTGGTGAGAGTCATATCATTACTGAATCCCAAATCAAAGGGAGTCATGGGTGGATTTTTTGTTGGATGTGTGGTTATTTCTGAAAGGCTAAGACAGTACAGTCTTTGTGAAAAACAAATGTTGTGCATTCCGTTTGATATTGTTTCATAAAGTTAATGAACTTACACCAGATATATGAGTTGTATCTTATAAGCACACTGTGCACATGCACTTACAGGTAACTCTCTCTTCTGGTCAAATTTTTTTTTTACTACTGCAATTCTTCAAGCTTTTCACAGTTTTGCAAGATGTCTATTTATGCTTATTCTCAAGATATTATTCTTGCAGATTGATAAAATTATACTTTTTATGAAGCCTGAAATTCTCAATCCAACCAATATAGTTTTATCTCCAAAATCTAATCGTAAATTTGCATAGATTACACTGAAAGTGGCTCTTTCATATGCAAAACGGTTGAGGAATTTGATCGTATTGGGATTATTTATGGAGACAGAGTGCTTTTTTAGGGTTGTAAATAATGAGACAATGAACAAATGGCTTTTGAATTTAACCTGTGATATTACACATGTACATGTATGCAGTGTGTCTTGTTTCTTCGTATTAAATTATGCAGAAGTTTTGCTGTAGGCTGACTTAGACGTTATAATTTAAACTCTGCGTCCTTTCTATGATTGACGGTATTAGAATAGCTGTTGCACACAATTACAAAAGCTACAAGAGCGGGATTAACTGTGTTTCTGCTGTTTTCTCATGGTGAGGATATTTGTGTGTTTAGCAGTTGTCATCCTGCAGCTGTGAACAGCTGACATTGCAGGTGTGTTTGCTTTCTTTCTATGTAGAACAAACCAAAATTGTTCCTATAAAGAACATGTGCACATATTGAACATTGAATGATCAAAGTCTCTATTATTCTGTTCAAAATGTTTACACAGTTTTGCTCTAAATAGGTTTATTAGGTTGGCTGTTCCAGTGTTCATGTTTGCCTTTCATTGCTGTTCCTGAAATCACACTTGACATCCATTATGGCTTTGGTCTAATTCGTATCAATCCTTGTTTTGTTATGTCCCTTGTTGTTATATCCCTTGTCTTGATGTATTTACGTCTGTTACAGGGTTACTATTCTATGATATCCCTTGCCATGGTATATTCTTCTGTTCAGATACTCAGTACAGTGTTGTTCCATGTATGGATGAATTCTTTCTTTGTTACAGTTTTGTTATTTTGATTGCTGTTCAGTGCCATGGTATATTCTTCTGTTCATATACTCAGTACAGTGTTGTTCCATGTATGGATGTATTTTTTCTTTGTTACAGTTTGTTATTCCTTATTTCTGTTCAGTGCCATGGTATATTTTTCCTTTTTGATACTCAGTACTGAAGTATTGTTAGGTCATCATGTTTCATGTACTGATGTATTCTTTCTTTGTTACAGTTTGTTATTCCTTATTTCTATTCAGTGCCATGGTATATTTTTCCTTTTTGATACTCAGTACTGAAGTATTGTTAGGTCATCGTGTTTCATGTACTAATGTATTCTTTCTTTGTTACAGTTTACCACGGCGGTATGTTTGGGAAGCTCTCTTGGACCAAGGATCCCATGTCATCTATGTGTGGGCATTGGGGAATAACCGGTCACTACCCACAACCTACAGAGAGGTACTAACGTTATCACTGTTTTTACTGTATAAGTTGATTATTGGCGTCATTTGCATTTAGGAAGTAAATTTGTTCACTTGTCAAATTTCTTAAGATGTGCACAGAGCGAAGTGTATACTTTTTTCATCATTTTTTTTCCTCTTCTCTTTATTACGTGTAAACTAATTCTACAGATATGACTTTCAAATAATGATTCTTGTAATTTTATTGGACAGATATAAGTAGTGCTGAAAGCACAGAATTACATTCCTCTCCCAGTTTTTTTGAAAAGTAAAGATGGACTAACCACATGAAAAAACAGAAAAGTAAATATTCCTGCTGCAATCACATGTATATTGGCTAAGAAGATCAGTCCCAAAAAAAAACAGGAATTAGCATATTATTGCGTTCTCCTTAGAGTTGGGTATGTAAACATACACTTTCACAAGCACATAAACGTTTTAAAATGATATTTTTGATACCAACACTTAAGTTTTTCCGAAAAGAAATTAGCCTTAAGTGGTCCTTAAGGGGGGTGAATCAGAATGAAGCAAAATGTGTCCGTTGAATATGCTAATCTTCAAGTGAAATACAATTTGAATGTACTATTGAAGTCACATACGTACTTACATAGTAGAATGCGAAATTGAATTTTCATGGTTAGTTTCCAGCAAGAAATATCAAGGACAAAGTGAACATGAAACAACCGCAGATTTCTGTGTGTGTGGTTGTATATATATATATATATATATATATATATATATATATATGCCTGGGACAGGATGGCTGCTGTTCAGAATTACTGTCAATAATGCTCCATTCAGGAAAGCTGTTGTTCACTTGTAAATCTAACCCAGCTAAAAAAGCAGGACACTCAAAACAACTGGTGTTTGCTGTTTGTTTTTCTTGAGGGCAACCCATGTAAAGACAGGAAGTCAGCTGGAGCTAGCCATACTCAAGGTTATAGTTAGCAGATCTTCAAGAGAATACCAATGTCAAATCTCGTGCATAGGATTTAACCTTTATGTTGCCATAGCAATGGTAACTGTGGAAACATGTTTAATATTAAGTGAAGCAAGTGAAGTGCGCTAGGTACCTTGTGACAACACTATCTAAGAATACCACCCCTGATCCTGATCTACACCCCCTCAAATCTGAATACTAGCTAGCATTCTCATTATGGTTGCCATCCAGCTGGGAGGAAATACTGTTGGGTGTATGTCTTAGGCCAAGACTTTTGCGTTTACATACATAATACATAGACATACATAATACATTTACATTTATCGCTAGGTTCACATGTAGATCATCATGGGTTCTGTAAATTTTCTGTCGTAGCATGGTATATTAAGCGGTTTGTTCTTCTGTGTCACGGATTCCCTGTATGAAAAGCGGTGCTTCTGGAAATCAGAACACGCTAGCGTAATGTATGTTCATGCATATCTTGTAAATGCATGTTCTGCTAAAGTTTGAGTTTAATTTTTTTTTTTTTTTTTTACATTAATGATGATTTTGTGCTAATGGAATTACAAAAAAGTTGATGTGTATATTTGAGGGGGTGTGTACATATTTACATGGGGAATTGGGATATGACTAAGTGCATACAAATTCTACATTTGTTTTTCTATTGCGCTTAAAGCTTAGTTAAAGTGAGATGTGAAATTTTCATTCGCAAGCTTTACCTAAAAACATTATTTAAAAAAAAAAAGTGAAAAAAGAGTTTCTTCTATATTCCCAGTGCACTTCTGGTAGAATCCATAGGTGGCTAGAAGAAATGATTTAATGGCGAAATATCCCAGTACGTGTACAGAGCTTTTCTGGTCACGTGCGACATTTTGGATTGTCTGAAGGATTGGGGAGTGATATTTTTGAAGTTGTGGGTAAATATCAGACACCATTCCTCAATCCCATCTCGTGAGTTCTCATTCTCTTGGACAGTTTGTTCAACAAATCTAATTATGATCAGAATTGATCTTGTGCGTTTACTGTTGACTCAAGTCTGCCCACCTCCAGCCAGCTCAAAGACATCAGATTATTGTTTAATTTGACTTGCAGAGCTGGTCTGTGCTCATAGAAATCGCTTTGGCCTGATCCTCGTCTAGGCAGTATAGTTCGATCCTTTGAGAATTTCGAAGCTGATAATTTTGGATAAATACATCTGCCGATGACAGTCCTGATGACTTGCCATTAACAAACATTTGTTCTGTTATTTTTGGCAAGTTTTGAATATTTATGCTCCAAACGTTGTTTCTGGTACAAGTAGAGATAGACAGATCATTGATTTTTACTCAGTTCATGGTAATTAGGTACTTCTTGTATAAAGAAAAGAAATCAGTGCACGTAAATACCATCAAGTAGGTGAGAGAGAGAAGTTATAATATGTATGCTAATGAGCAAGATGTTCACTGCATTCAAACATTTATAAAATGTTTTAACATGTCATTACTATTTAGAGTCTGTAAATGGTACAGGACAGGCCTTGATGTGGTGTTGTAAGGTTTTGGCCGAAAGTTTCGTCCAGTTGGAGGGAATACTTTCAAACCTTGATATGAAATGCTTTTTTGATAACCTCATATTTTCTGAGGATTGCTTGCGGGGCTCGCACAGCGTTTTAAAAACCTTGAAATGCCTAGAAATTGAAAGTATTAAAAATTCCTAGCCCTTGAAAAGCAGATGGTTTTATGGATAGGCCTGGAATAGGCTTGAAGTTAAAAATCATTAGCACACATTGGGGGCTGAACTATAGATAGTATACAGAACCATTCTGATCTTAGACTGTATTTACACATATACATGTCATATGCAGACTCTCTCCTGGAGAAATTTGTTCATCAGTGTTTTTAAAATTGTTCGATACACTGTTAAGATTATGATAAAGTTGGGCTAATAAGATGATCGTGCATTGCTTGAAAGTTGTATAACTGTGAAAGATTTATTCCAAGTTGCCTGGAAAATGTGAGTTTTTGGCTTGGAAAAATGCTGGAAATTCGAAATTGTAATGGTGTCCAAACCTTGTTCTTGTGAGATACATGAGCAAGTCTTATGGACTGGGAGAATTTGATTTTCTGAAGACTCTGCATCATGGTGATGGACGGGTAACAAAGTTTCCTGCACTAAGCCGTATTGATAGCTGATAAGGAGTTCAAATGCCGAATGACAGACAGATGAAATCTGCAAGTCTTCGAACGGTTCCTATTAGATCATATTATATAGTAGGAGACGAATTCCATTATATCCTGGGGAAGGATGTGTGGAACTGAGCCATGGAAGGATGGGTGGAACTGAGCCCTGGAAAGACACATGGAACTGAGCCCTGGAAGGATGCAAACCTGCATATACATGTCCACACTCTGATAACATATTCTTTGTGGAATGGATGAGCCATGTCTTGTATGCTTTCTTCTTCCTTTATACCAGCCTTGCTGTCTCGTCTGGTGCGATTATATGGTCTAGCTTAGAAGCAACTACATGCTGGCTTCTTCTGCAGCCATACCTGAGAAGGTCTGCCAACAACCTGCAGATGGTTGTGGGTTCCTTCCCTCCCCCCGCCTTTCCCAGGTTTGCTCCCACCATAATGCTCACCGATGCGGTCCCTGTGAGTTCAAGTCCAGCTCATGCTGGCTTCCTCTCCGATCGTAAGTGGGAAGGTCTGCCATCTGCCTGCGGATGATCGTGGGTTTCCCCCGGATTGTGCCTGGTTTCCTCCCACCATAATGCTGGCAACCGTCCTATAAGTGAAATATTCTTCAGTACGGGGCAAAACACCAATCAAATAAAATCTACCATAATGCTGGCAGATTTTGTATAAGTGAAATATTGTTGAGAACAGTGTAAATTACCAATCAAATAAATAGAACTATCCATGTGTGTAAACTGAACCAGTGGTTGAATGTGAAAAGTCTGCGAATTTAGGGTTAAATACTAATGTAATGACAGTGTTTCAGTCATACCGTGGCGCCTAATGGAATAAAGACGTGAGATGACGTGTATAGAGCTCCCATTTATGTGTGAGATTCTTTAACAATAATAACCCCTGTTATTCAGGATATAGCATTATAAAATAAAAATAAAAACCATCGACCACTCCATCATGTGAATGTCTAGATAGAGACATGTGGTCGAAGGTGACATTTTAAAACAATAGTCAGTCATTTAAAAAAAGATTTTCAATGTTTCAGAAAAAAAAACAAAACTTTTCTTCACTAAGCTTTGAAGTGGAAATCCTGGGACAACTTGCTACCATTGTGTATTAAGTCTCCATTATATGTGCATACAAACACATGAAAGGATAAAACAACAACAACATCAGTGATTATGGGTGTGTGTGTGTGTTGTGGCCCGATCTAGCTGAGGCTCAGTGGTATAACATCAGCTGAGTGTTTAGTCTGTCACACCTTGGCAGTTTGTATGGACAATGACTCACTCTATACCTTCATACCAGACTAGGGCGGATACAGGATAACATGTGTGGAGCAGAGGACTGGTTCTTCCTCGATCTACAGCCCAGTTCTGGATACTTCTCTGTCCTGCACACTCATTGTGCTGCACTGATTAGTGCTCATATCTTTTGTGGGATAATTGGTGACTATCTACAAGCTCAATCTCTGTTTTCTCTGCGACAGAATTAAGGTTTTCTGTATCACCATTCACATATTGTACCCTGTTGTGCAGGTTAGGCTGAACATGTAGCTGGGAGTAGGCGTTAATTAGTGTAAGTCTTCCGTTGTTCTTCTCGTGTTTTATGAAGTTTTTATTTTGAGGATATGTAGATAGTCATTTGACCTCCTAGTTCTTGATGATTCTCTTCTCTTTGTAGATGTTTCAAAGTCAGATCTACCATGTGTTTGTTTTGTTTTTTCTTTTTTTTTTTTTCCTCAAATTAGATTTTTTTTTTTTTTTTGGTAACATAAACTTACATAAAGAGAAAATCAATGCAAACGTTTGAATGCATTCAAAATTTATAAGGTTTCAAGCCCTTCTAAATGTAATGACTCAGAGCTGGATGCTATAGGTATTTACAAGAACGAAGTTTCTTTCACTTTCCTTATGTTTATCTTAAAAGGCACAAGCCATTTATTTAGGTGGCCTTTTCCTTTGCTGAAGTTTCAATCAATGTGCATCCAAATCCTTTACATGTAGTTGTATTCTCATGATTTAATGTTCTTAGGCTGTTGTCTTCGCAGTCGTCTGTTGTCATCCTGCATCTTTGACCATCGATACTTTTGGTGACTCTGAAACAAATGGACTCAATAGTTGAATCACAGGCTATGGTTCAATCAAAGCTGTCATGGCAAACCTATCTTTGCAACATTTTCAAATTGTAATTTGTTGACGCACCTCCATTTTGAACATGTTCCTGTTGTCATAGCTACTCAAAAGTTGTTGATGTTAGCTCATGTTTTTATCAATACAGTTCTGGAAGATGACCAAAATGAAATTTACAGGATAGAAAATGACAGCGTGTTTAAATTAATTATTCCACTTTGAATGAATCAAAGCAGAGGTTTCTTTTTTGGCACCGTACATTAATCAGATGTGCGTTTCTGCTGAAACTTTCAGTATGCCCAGCGATTTGTGGAGCGAGGGACTTACATCCTGTTCCTGGAGCTTGTCAACGACGTCAGCCGAGTTATGGCCAACCTGACCATTGTGGCTCAGCACTCTATCGTAGATGTGGAAGCTGTCGTTCCTGCGGTCGTACTGCACGTAGCCACCAACCTCAGTCTTACCGTAGAAGGAGGTCGAGAGTTCTTCGTCCACGTCAACTTTGGGGATGATACCGAAGAGTTGCTGTCATCGGAGGACAGGGGCCTGATACTCCAAACCGTTGGTTCTCAGGATTCGGATGCGGCCGCCCCAGAACATCACGTGTTTATTCCTCATCTCTATGAATCTGTCGGTGTGTACGAGATCAGTGTGAACGTGTCTAATATGCTTTCCTGGAAGACCTTTTCCAAGTCAGCTCGTGTGGAGGAACCAATCACAGGGATTGTGATCCGTTCAAATTCACCCTCCGTTATTCCCGTGGGGGACACTGTTGAAATTTTTGTGACAGTGGAGTCTGGGACTGATCTCAGCTTTAAGTGGCGCTTCAGCAATAGACCCGACTCCACCTCTGTGGCAAGGTTCGTACATTCAAGGTCATCGCTGAGGTCAAATATTTCAAAATTGTGGAGAAAAAAAAACTAAATATGCGTAATATGCTGTTTAGTGTCATCAGCTTGGACTGTTTGTGTACATGTACTTCTAAATCTTTCAAACTTTCATATTGACATAGCTAAAGATATAGATGCAATTTTGTAGTCTCAGTGTGCATACTGTGTATGAAGCATACATTGTTACAATGGTCCATAAAGCCTACCTTATACTCCAAACATAAGACATTTAACTTAATGAGGTAAAATAATTTTCAGATACGTTCTTTCAACTGATGTGGACTACAATTTTATGCTTTCTTTCCCTTTAAATTGATGTCTCCTCTCATGTTTTATATGTTTTTATCTTCAGCAATGCCAGTTCCAGTGTAGCAAATCACACCTTCAGCTCACAGGGCACATATGTGGTATCTGTTGAGATAAACAACCCGTATGTCCAGGCCCCACTCGTCGCGACCCTCAAAGGATCTATCCAAGTTGTCCAGCCTGTCGTGGACATAACACTAGAGGTTGTAAATGCTGTGGAGCTGATTAACAACCAAGGGAACTGGTCCACAGAAGATGTGGTCATCAACGCTAGGTAAATTCACACATTGCCGTTGCCATGACTAGGTAAATTCACACAGTGTTGCCATTATAGCAGTGTAAAATTAAAACAGTTTTGTTGTGGTTAGGTGAATTCAAGCAGTTTTTCATCCAAACTTGGTAAATTTACTTAATTTTGCCACTTTGGCAAGGTAAAATTCACAGGTTGCTGTCGTCATGGCTAAATGAATTAACACAATTTTGCCATTCAGAAATGAATTCACTCAGTGTTGCTGCCCAGGGTGGATAAGTTACAGTTTGTCAGTAACTTACGAGGGGTCGGTGGTTTCCTCCTGACACTCTGCTTTCCTCCGTCCATAAACCAACATCAAGAAACAATCAAATAAGTAAGTAAATAAATAAATAAATACTGTGGCATAGTGATTGTATGAATGTCTATACATAATATGTATATTTACAGCTGCTATGACTGTTCCCATGTCACGTTTGAGTTCGACTTCGGGGACGGTACTTCTCGGAGTGTGACTGGCTTGGAAGATAGCTTCTCTTTTATGACAGGGGAGACAACTCATCGCTACACAGCAGGTATGAGTTTATTTGTTGTTTTATTTAAATATTTGCATTTTAAGAAAATTGCATTTGTTGAAAGCTGTACATAAAAACTTCCATGAATATGAAAGTGTTTCAGGAATTTAACACTGTTGAAAATTAGACAGAAAAAAAAGATAAAGCAAAAAAAATGTAGGAAATGTATGTACGAAGTGAATGACAAAATAATTAATAGCTGTCAACAAATAGAATAAATGCTGTATTTCATCTTAAGTTTAGCATATAAAAATGCACAAAAGTGCACAACACATAACGGATGCCAAGTTTTTCTCAAAGAAATTAATTAAAAAAAGAAATAAAAAACACTGCTATAGTGGTCATAGAAAGTGGATGAATCCATGAGAATGAAACAAAATGTGTCTCGTGAGAAATGCTAAAAAAAAAAAAAAGGTAAAAACAATAATTCAGTTGCATATAATGAGAAAGGTTAATAGCTTTTTCACTTCACTTCACCAGTTGGAGTGTACTCTGTTAGCGTCACCGCCTTCACTCCGCTCAACAACCTGACGTCCAAACCGCAGCTGCTGTATGTGCAGGTGGCACCCAGAGATCTACGCCTTGACCATGCAATCTACAAGACGCGCTTTGGGAACGACACACACTTTGTGGCTACTCTTACCCAGGGCACTAACGTTACCATCGACTGGAAGTTTGGAGACGACCAAGAAAAACTGGATGGAGGTGAGAATAAAACAGCTTAAGAAAAAAGCTAAGGTGTCTGTAGATACAACAGGATGTGTATAAGGTCTTGAAAATAACTGGAATTTTTCTGAGGCCTTAAAAACGTGGCAAAAAGAAAAGAGGGTCTTCGTAGTTGGACTTGGAAAAGGCTTGAAATTGAACCAGCAGAATCAAAATAAGCTGGCACTCTCTTTGGGAAGTTTGGCATCGATCATCTGTGAAATTGCTAAATAAGAAACATTTCTTCACTCTTATTGTTGTGTGTAATTTTGTTTCATATCTATCTTCCTTTGTTCAGGTCTTGAGGTCACCCATCGCTACCTGAATCGTGGAAGCTTCAACGTAAGTGTGACAGCACGGAATCGGGTAGGCAGCCCTGAGGACTCGGCAACGGTTTATGTGCAATACCCGATCCAAGGTCAGTGACTGTAGCAGTAATGTTGTTGTTGAGACTAAGGGAATTTAAGGCAATCCCCATGCTGAGCATAAGCTAGTAAATACTTCAAATTGATTCTAATTTCAAGTACTCATATTTGAACTTTTGGTCGAGTATGTCTGAGCCAGCTTGTAATCATTCAAGTTTGAAATGTAGGTTAAAGTCACGTTAAAGGCAAAGGAAATGCTATAAAAGGAAGTATATGTTAGATGACGGGCCATTAAGCACTGCACAGCACTACGGTTAAATTTATTTTTTTTAATTTTTCCATCCAAGGAAAATGGTTTTGGGGCCTTGGGCGAGTGGGTTAGCACGCTAGCGCAGTGTACTGACCCAGGAGCCTCTCACCAATGCGGTCGCTGTGAGGTCAAGTTCAGCTCGTACCTGGGAAGGTCTGTCAACAACCTGCGGATGGTTGTGGGTTTCCTCCAGAGCCCATTTTCCTCCCACTATAATGCTGGCATTAAGTGAAATATTCTTGAGTACGGCGAAAAAACACCAATCAAATAAATAAAATGGTTTTAAATTCTGTAACAACCCATTGAGGTGTATCATTGGCATCACGTCCATATTATTGCCCTGAAATAGTTCACGTCAAGGCCAAATCGAGGTGCATTCACTGTGCTCTATGAATATGCATTTTGAAATGATGAAATTTAGCAGTCTGTTAAGTGGTAAAAATCTGATGTGACATCATTGGTCTCAGTATGATCAGATTTAGGATTAAGTTTCAAAATGCATTTTACTAGGTTGAAAAAAAATTTTCAAAAAGTAAATTCAAGCTATTTTTATGAACAGGTTTAATGGTTATAAATATAAATGTAATTCACGTTAGTGTTTTCTTTGCCTTAACGATAGAATTATTCTGCTTTTCTTGAAACGTCTTTTTTTTCTGTCACATACAGTTCAAGTTATTTTGTGCATGGGGTTAGTATTTATCTACAAGAATAAAGTGATGATCATTTGACAAGATTGTGACAGTTGGTTTAATCAGTCATTATTTGCAGGTGTAGACCTGCGTGTGAACACAACCCTGGTTGCCTCTGGTGAGACAGTGAAGTTCACAGCCACTCCCTACCCCTTGGAGTTTGCGGACGATGATTCCTTTGTAGGGTGGTACATTTGGAAGTTAGACTCTTTATCCAGCAACAACCCCCAGACAAGCAAGAACAGCATCGAGTACACCTACAGTTATGCTCGCAAAGAGTAAGTGAAGTGTGCAGTAAGGTGTATTAAATGGATCTACATTTATGCTTTTAAAAAAGTAAGTGGAACACTGAAGTGTGCAAGTAAAACATTTCGTTTACAAGAGTGAAATAAGACGACCAGAAACACCCTCAAGTACACCTACAGTTACGCTCACAAATAGTAAGTGCAACAATGAAGTATGCAAGTAAAGCTGTAAGTTGTATGTGTAGACTTTTACAAGAGTAAAACAAAAGACAACTAGGAACACCGACCCACATTTATGTTCACAACAAGCAAGTTAAACGGTAAAGTGTGCAAGTAAAGCAGTCAGTGTGCAAGTAAAGCAGTCAGTGTGCATCGTCTTTCCTGGTATATGTAGATTTATACACTTTCAATTACACTTATATTAATGCTTGCAGAAAGTAGGTGAAACCATGAAGTGTGCACCTTAAGTAGTTAAGTGTGAGTGTAACATATAACTAACTGAGTGTGTTATTTTTGCAGTAAAACCCGCGTGACAGTGACTGTGACAGCTGCTAACTTTGTGAACAATGCGACGTCCAAGCCACTGGACTTATACGTCCTTTCCAAGGTGACCTTTTTGCAGATGCAGTACAGCGGGATACCTCTACTCAACCACACACTCACCTTCACTATGTCCACGTACTCTGGCAGTGAGCTCAATTACACTTGGGATTTTGGAGATGGGTCACCTGTCGTTTCGGGTTATGTCCAGACCATCAACCACACCTTCACCAGGTAAGCCGTTTAATTCTCACTGAGAAATTTTGACGCAAGTTGCAAAATTTTGGAGAGTTCTGTTAATCTTTGAAAGATCATAGTGACAAATTCTTGAGCACTGTGCTAATCAATCAGTCAATCAATCAATCAATCAATCGTTCAGTCAGTTTTAACAATAGTGTGGTGTGTCTTTTGTAGGGTTGGAGAGTATGAAGTCGTAGGGTATGTAGAGAATGCCCTGAGTAACGCCACGGTGAAGGAAACTATCTTCATCCTGGAAACGCCTTGTGCCCCACCCCAGATCACAATCTTACCACACTTGCCTGGATCACAGGAACAGGTGAGTCTATGGTCCCTTAGGTTCCAGGGGGGTTGGAGTTGGGGGATTGACACTGACATGACATGACTGACTGGATGGACCAATGTTTGTGCCCGAACAATGTGTACATGCTTTGTTATTTTGAGGAAAAAAATGGTCAAAAATCATCATCATTTGCTGTCAGGTATACAAATGAGTGAGGCAGGAACATAATTGTGCAAAGACATACTGGTGGAAACTAGCAGCATGTGGCTTTTAACACTTATCACATGGGGTAGTATGGTTAGGAAAAAGCATTGGCTGTGTATGAAAACAAACAGGTATGTGTCTATCACAAGTGGTTACAAAACAGCGAAGCATTTCTGTATCGAAATGTATAATCTGTTCGTAATGTGGCATCTTCTCATTAAATTAGTAATTTGAGACGCATAATTGATTAATGAAAGAATTAGACTCCTGTATCTTAGTTTCAGTTAAAAAAATAAAATTAACCCATCATATTTTTTCAGTATATAATTGAACGGTCCAAGGAAGTGAAGATAGAGCTGGAAACCAAGGTGAGCTGTTCCATTACCCACGCTATGGCCTACACCTGGATGCTGCTGAATGAGACGACAGGTGAGGCAGTTGACATCAGCTCTGTCCGCCCCCAGGTGTTCAGAGAGAGAACACTGTACTTCCCGCCAAGGACGCTCAACTACGGCAACTATACTCTACACCTAGAGGTAACATGTCCTCCATCACCATAATTTACCAACGTCATGGTTTTTAGGGTGCTATACCTTTTATGTGGTCATAAGGCAATGTATCTCCAGAGATGGAACAAAATGACTCCTTTTTTTAGCTCTCCTTACAAAGTAAGGAGAGATGTTCTGAGAGGGGGATCAGATGCTGTTGATGGCGGTGTCTGGTTTAACTAAAGTTTTTGGACAATCATAGGGTTGCAGTGGCCACCCATAGTACACAGATAACAAGTCATTGATAGCAATTTGCATATCAAAGATCAAAGAAGGCTTTGACCTCATAGCTCAACATTGTGTTCAGCTATTCACAGGATAGTAGTTGCCTCCAGTAGTACATGGATGGCCAAATGTAGTTTGTGATCTGCATGTCAAAGACCTCTAAGGTAAATCTGTGCACAAACTCCACACAGTGTTTTTTTTACCACCATAGTGATTTATGATTCAATATCATACGAAGTCACTGCTCTGAAGTCCTTATGCATGTGATAAGCAGTGATAGCTGTGACAGTATAATTATTTTGGCCTGTGTTGTTGTTTTAATGGCAAGATCTGAGCACTATATAATTAGAGGATAATATCTGTGTATCAAAGTGTCAATCATGGTTCTTTGTTTTTGTTTTTTTGTTTTTTTTTTTTTTTTGGATTAGAGGTCAATATTACAGTATCACATGATTTTACAAACTGCTCTGTCAGGCAAGCTACCAGTATTCGCTGAATGCCTTGTTGGTCCTGTCTCCATGTTTTTATGATTGACTGTTCATCTAAGCTTGCTGATCACATAGTCTTCATCAGAATAAATAACCAGGATGGTGCACATTTTCCACAAATTAGCTGATTTTCCAGTTAATATTTTTAATTTTATATTCATTTCTGAGATTAGGGACAAGAACTTCTGCCTATAAAACAACAATTAAAATTTGGTAATGAAGGGTGATGTTATCATGCAGATTTACTCAGTTGTTTACCTGTCCTTTCATCATTTTGCTGTCATGACGTTACATAGCAGTCGCAAGATTTGTTTGCTTCTTGTCTCCACAAGAGCAAAACATGTGGAAAATAAGTGGTATCATTTTAAAATTTATGTCATTATGCTCCCTTCTTGTGATTTTTTTTTTCAAGACCTTATTTAGAAGGTAGCAGTCTGGAATGACTTCCTAAAATGTTAGAAAAGTTTTTGGAAAAGCTTTAGAAAACTTGGTTTGATTGTTCAGAATACAGAACAAAAAAAAGCATTTCTTTTTCAGTTGAGAAGAAATCCTGTCAATACCTTTAAAAAAAGAAAATGTAATGACATGCTCAAGGAACTCATTGTATCATTATGCTATTCTTTTTACAGGTAAAAATGAATGGTACAATTGTGTATTCCAAAGTGGACATTAAGTTAGGCATCGTGGCGTCCCTGTTGACCAGCGTGATCCGAGGCGGCATCTTAAGGCAGATAAGTCCTCAGGACGTGGTGGTGCTGAACGGGGCCAGTTCCAGAGACCCTGACTTTGAAAACTCTACAGACATGATGTGAGTGGCTTGTAAGCTTCCAGTAACAGACTAGATTTATATCGGGACCGAAGGTTTGTCAGGTGCCTGGCAAAAGACGGTTTTTTTTCACTCCAGGAAACCAACTGTTTTCCTGGAAAGTATTTGGATTTTATGGAAAGATTTTAAGTACGATACTTTAAAAGATAACTAAAAAACTAAGAGCATGGTTTTAAGGAAAATGAAGGTATACCCCAAAACATGAGAAAAAACAAAGAAAAGACAGCAACATTAAGAAACAAAAACCAATCGATGTATCCTTTAAATGTCATTGAAAATGAGTTCGCTTTTTCCTTTAAACTACTTGATTTCTCAAGGTTTAATGTCATATTTCGTAACAAATGGACCAATGAAGAATTTATAAAACCTTCTTTATTTTTTTTTTTTTACAAAGCCGTACTCTACATACATGTACACTGTACCAAGATGATTAGTGAAAAAAACAATCATGTCAGTGAGTGTGGCATTTAACCCTAATGAAATAAATAAGTAAATAAACTGTGATTACTTCACCTTAAGTTTTTTGTGTAAGAATGCGCTTTCAGAAGCAGATTAAGGCCTTAAAACGATATTTCTGATGTCACCACTTAAGATAATCAAGAAACTAATCAGACATTACTAAAATCTCTTATGTGGGCCATAGGTGAATATATCAGTCTGAATCAATGAAAATGTGTCACTTACAAAATTCAAAACGAAAATGTTAAGTGAAATACAGTAATAAGGACCAGTATTATATTTTTTATCATTGAGGTGAAATGTTTTCAGTTACCAATGGACCTGTTACCGGCTGAAGGACCCAGACGAAGGGTGTTTTGCTGAGAACATGTCGTCCGTGCTGGATCCCACACAGAGCATACTGCAGTTCCCTGGCCACTTGCTCTCACCTAACAACTTCGAAGAGGAGTTTGTATTCAACCTAACTGTGTCCAAGCCTGGCCGTGAACCCCACACTGCCACCCAGATCCTCCGTCTCTCAGACGCAAACTCTCCCACAGCACTGCAGTAAGTACACCAAGGGCTTCCGACAAGAATGGTAGCACTCTATTTTGATGGGGGACCTCCATGGCTCAGATGGTTAGCGCGCTAGCGGAGCGTAATGACCTAGGAGTCTCTCAACATGACCTAGGAGTCTCTCAACATGACCTAGGAGTCTCTCACCATGACCTAGGAGTCTGCGGTCGCTGTGAGGTCAAGTCCAGCTCATGCTGGCTTCCTCTCCGGCCGTATGTGGGAAGGTCTGCAGCAACCTGCGTATGGTCGTGGGTTTCCCCGGGCTTTGCCTGGTTTCCACCCACCATAATGCTGGCCGCCGTCATATAAGTGAAATATTCTTGAGTACGGCGTAAAACACCAATGAAATAAATAAATAAATAAATACGTTGATGGAGTTTTTTGTTTCTCTCGTCTAGCTAATTTTAATATGCCTGAAGATCAGGGTTTTTGCTTGACGTCACCAGACTCAAAATTTAAAACTTTTGTTTCTGTGTGCTCCTCCAAAACATACAATAGTAGTTTAGATCAAAGCAAATTTTTGTCACAATTTAGAAAAACAACTCAGACTATCTCAATCCGTATCATTTAACCCTGTTTTTAAGATACAGGTCTTACACCAGTGCAGCTCTTTAAGATATTAAAACGTGCATTTTAACTCTCTTTTCCTTGGCTACACTGTGACTGTTTGTGGAAGTTGTAGGCTTATCTTTGTTGGTTGTCTATGTTACAGCATCCAGATCACATGCCCTGCGTGTATGGATGGCCTTGTCAATAACAATGAGCGACTGGCCATGAAAGCTGTCTGTGAGAACTGCGGAGCTCATGATGAGCTTGTCTACACCTGGAGTATTTATAGTATAGCCGGCCAAGATGGCTTGCGATCTGACAATAATGACAATGGCGGACACAAATGTGAACCTCAAAACATCGCTGCTGCTCCTGAAAGTCTGAAGGCGGAAGATCCAGAAGACGTCCCAAAGGAACCACCAGCTACAACAACAACAACAATCGCACCTCCAGTCGCTGGTTAGGCTTTTAATGTTTTTTGTTTTTTATGATTCTGTGAAAGCAAAGCGTATGGTATAATTTCATTCTGACTGTCAGTCTACCATACTTGGCTTTTCGTGCTATTATTGCACCATATGTAGGCCAGAACTTCTTAATCAAGTATTGTGTAGTGTGTCATTTTTCATGGACTCTCATATCAAGGTCAAAAAACCACCTTGTAATGCATGTATTAGTTGACTTATTTAACAAGGGATATAAAGTGTCAGTCAGCTTGTTATAAAACAGCTTAGTTTGGTATGGCCTGGGTGTACTGTGCCCACTGTGGCGACACTCTCTGGTTAGATCAGGTGACAAACATTGTATTTCACTGAAAGTTCTGCATTTTTCAAGGGATGCATTTCGCTTGATTCTGATATACTCCTCCACTCTTCCATTATTCTTAAGAATTTTTTTGAAAGTTTGATTCCTTTCTTATCAGACATTTTTGGCGTGTGTTGGTATCAAGACTATCTTTGTAAGGCGTTGGTTAGCGCACTAGTGCAGCGTAATGACCCAGGAGCCTCTCACCAATGCAGTTGATGTGAGCTAAAGCCCAGTTCATGCTGGCTTCCTCTCCGGCCATAAGTGGAGAGGTCTGCAGCAACCTGGGGATGGTCGTTGGTTTCTGCCTGGTTTCCTCCATCTATAATGCTGGTTGCCGTTGTATAAGTGAAATATTCTTGAGTATGGTTTAAAAAACACCAATCAAATAAATAAATAAAATCTTTTTAAAGCCTGCACATGATTGTGAAGGTGCATTTTTATACACCAGACTTTTGGTGAAATACTGTAAAAATGGCTGGTCAGGTTAAGGTGTCTGGGATAGCTCACAGATACACATCTGAATGTACTGCAATTCCTTGATGAGCAGAGCATCAGAGGATTGAAAAAAAATTGTACATTATCGTGCCATGCGTGTTACCTGATGCTATTATCTATAGGATAAACTATGTTTGTACATGATAATATTTCACTGTTTGCCGGGCGTAAACAATATACATGTAGTTTCATTAGCTAATGCGTTGCCTCATCTGTTTCTCTGTTATGTAGTGGAGAACTCAACAGAGATCCCTGGACTGTTCAAACCAAAGGAAGCCTCTTCTGATGGTAAGACTCATTACTCATTGAATAAACAGGCCAGCGCAGTCAAGAGGGATATTTTGTGAAGCAAAACATAAACCTAGAACAACCAGTAGCAGTAATTTAGTGAGGCAGCATGTGTGTATTGTATGCTTCAGGCACACATAGAATATTGTAGGTAATTTATTCTTAAGTTTAAACGCGATTTAAATCAAATAAACACGGAGATACCACATTCTTGCTATAGTTCAACACCAGTATGATTGATGTGAGATTAAGCCTTCTCCGTATATCATATCAGCGATCACACTGTAGGCCAATACAGAAGAAGTGTGTTACAAATTCTGTGGTATTCTTTGTGTGCAGGTCGCAACACCCGGAGGAGAAAGCGACACAACCATGACCCAGAGGAACCAGAAGATCCCATACCCCTGCCACAGCCGGAGCCGGGGACAGCCGGTTCTGCTCGCTTCTTAGGACCCAGCAGGCGACAGGACTATGGTACGCTGCTTTCTCTAAGCTGCACACACCTGTATAAAAAATTACAATATCTCACTTAAAGTTTAGCATGTTTCAAGGGACACATTTTGCCTTATTCTGATGGATTCATCCACTTTGTAAGTTTAGTTATTTTTTTTTGTTTTACCAGGAAAACATAAATGTTAGCATCAAAAATAGCATCTTAAGATCTTCATGCGCTTCTAAATTTGCATTGTAACATACCCAACTTAAGGTGAAATACTGTAACTTGAAAATTCAGACGCAAGCTTGGCGGTTCCTGAAAATCACAGAATAGCCAGGAATTAGCAATTAGTTAACATTCAAAAATAACCCTCTGCTTTAACAAAAGTGGGATCTTTGCATGAACTGCTGATTCTCTCCTGTTTATTTCCTTCATGAATTCTTACAATTCAGACCTTGATTTGTGATTTTCTGTTGTAGTGCCGCCTGTTCCATCGGAGACAGGCTCCAGTGTGATGGACAAGGGTCAGTTTGTGAGCACGATCAGTGAGGGCAGGGACGAAACGGGCAGCACTGGGGGACGATCAGGCAGTGGTAAGGCCAGCACCTGTGTCGCACTTAACGCCAACTGTTAGTGTTTGGAGATTGTTTCTCCTCTCACTCCATCAAGTGCTCTCAGATTGTTTACATAGCTAAGTGGCTTATTCTGTAAATGTATGTAATAAATCTGAAAAGAAAACCAAACTTTTTCTGAGTCTAATGGTGAGAATCGCCAGAGGCCCATTATAGAGGCCTGAAAAACTGTGAAGAAATTGCCGGAAGTAGTTTCACCCAAGTACGGCGTGTCAGTGCGCTTAACTAAATAGACTCTGTTATGGTCAAATATTAGCTTCCTTTCTGATATTTTTATTGTTTTGTTGGGATTTATGTGTTATGTGATTATGCATTGAATGAAAATTTCCATTATGTTTGGAGTCGTGCTCTCATTTATTATGCATTTAGTTTTGTGTCAGAAATTAATTAGGAAATTAATCAGAAATTAAGAAAACAACTTAAATGTGGCTGTATGAGATGGATAAATCGGTCAAAATAAAAGGAAAATGTGCCATTTGAAATTTGCTAAACTTCAGTAGTACCGTAATCTATATTTAATTGAACAAACATGCAACATGTTTTTGAAATTGTATGAAATCTCTCATTGCAGGCTTCCATGAAGGTGTAGGGAATGGACGGAACAACCCAGGTCAGTGTAGATAGAGTAATACCAAGTTAAACACCATCTGTAAGAGTAATGCCAAGTAAAACACCATCTGCAAGAGTAATGCCAAGTAAAACACCATCTACAAGAATAATGCCAAGTAAAACACCATCTGCAAGAGTAATGCCAAGTAAAACACCATCTACAAGAATAATACCAAGTTAAACACCATCTGTAAGAGTAATGCCAAGTAAAACACCATCTGCAAGAGTAATGCCAAGTAAAACACCATCTACAAGAATAATGCCAAGTAAAACACCATCTACAAGAGTAATGCCAAGTAAAACATCCTGCAAGAGTAATGCCAAGTAAAACACCATCTGCAAGAGTAATGCCAAGTAAAACACCATCTACAAGAATAATGCCAAGTAAAACACCATCTGCAAGAGTAATGCCAAGGAAAACACCATCTGCAAGAGTAATGCCAAGTAAAACATCCTGCAAGCATAGACATGAAGAAAAACACTCTATACGTACATATTATAGAGTAAGGTTAAAAAAAAGTATATTTTTTAAGCGAGGTATAAGAAAAAGCCTCTTACAAAATCCCACCAAAGTGCTGTTCGTCGTTGTATAAGTGAAATGTTCTTGAGTACAGCGTAACACTCCAGACCGTAAAGATTAATGAATGAAACCTGAGCTAGTTAAAGCTGAATCCAAATACCTGATTTGTGTGTAAAGAGCCACATTTCCCAGTTTCAGGCAATGAAGGGGCCATGATATGGTTTTAACCAGATTGTATACTTGTTTACTTATCTCAGAGCTAGGGACTTTCTTGGGTTAGGGGTTAACATGCTAGCGCAGCACAATGACCAAGGATCCTTTCACCAAAGTGGAGGTCCTCCATGGTCGAGGTGGTTAGCATGCCAGTGCAACATCAGTACCCAGGAACCTCTCACCATTCACCAGTGTGGTCACTTTGAGGACTTGCTTATGTTGGCTTTCTCTCCAGCCGTACATGGGAAGGTGTGACAGCAACCTGCGGATGGTTGAGGGTTTACCCTGGGTTCTACCTCATTTCCTCCTTCTGTAATGCTGGCCACCGTTATATAAGTGAAATATTGTTGAATACGGCATAAAACACAAATCAAATAAATAAATAAATTTCACCATTTTGATTGCTGTGAGTTTAAATGCAGCTCAAGCCGGTGTCCTCTCAGTCAAACTTGAGATGGTCGGCAGCAGCTTGGTTAGGGTTATGAGTTTCCCCTGGTCTCTGCTTGGTTTCCACCCACCAGTGCTGGCCTCCACCGTATAAATGAAAATTTTTAAACTCTGTTAAACACAAATCAGATAACTAAAACTGTACAATTAAATCTCACAATTGTACAGCTCATGCTGGCTTCCTTTCTGACCGTACGTGGGAAGGTCTTTCAACCACCTGCGGATGGTCATGGGTTTCCACCGGGCTCTGCCCAGATTCCTTCTACCATAATGTTGGCTGCAGGGGTATAAGTGAAATATTTTTGAGTACAGTGTAAAACACCTATGAAATAAAGAAATAAATCAAAATTGTGCATCTTGGATCTAATCCTGTACCTTGTTTTCAGGTGGTAATCAGAATCGTGAAGAACCCCCTCAAGGGGAGACTGTGAAGGATACAGAGAAGCCAGTACAGCCGTTCACACCACCAAAACTCCTGGTTGAACAACACAAAAGTATATTTAAACCGGAAGCCAAATACATGAAAACCGGCTACAACAAAAACGTCTTCATTCTGAAACCTGGGGCGCTGAGTCAGGGCCAACAGTACATCTTCATTGTTCAGGTTACCAAGAAAGGTAAGAGCCATCCACACTATTTCTTGTATATCCAAGCTTTACTACATAATTTGTGTCGTTCGTTCTTTTCTTTCTTTGTTTCTTTCTTCCCTCATATTTTTTTTTTTTTTTGTAAGGGCAAATTCACTAAATTTTAATTTCACCATGTACTATTAGAAAGGCAATTAAGTTCTTGAGGTGCATAATAAAAAATGAATTGCCAGTTTTCATTTTTGAAATTATTTTGTCATTCTGTGAACTTAAAGTTGCCATGATTTCTGGTAAGTACAAAATGGTGTATAAATTCTCCACCCTGTATTTGCATGGTAAAATCTTGCTCATACTGTCAGTTTTCAACCTTTTTGCATGTTTGCAAGGTGTTTATTTAAGCATATTCTGAAAGCATTATATATCTAATTCTGTGTTGACTGATAAAATTATACTTTTTGTGAAGCCCTGATACTGGCCAATCCAACAACTGTAGTTTTGTGTTTAAAATCAAATTAAAAGTGTGCATAGATGACATTAAAAGTAGGTCTTTCATATGTGAAAAGATTGAAGATAATTAAAAGTAAACATATGTACCTCAAAGTATTTGTGAAAGAGACAGTGTTAATCTTCAAAATGAATACCCTCAGATGTGTCCCCTGTTTTGTTTTAAACTTGTTCATGTATTTATTTTGCTTTGCATACAAAATAATGAAATAGGCTTATAAAGTGTAATGCTCTTATTAATATATATACATCATTCTGTTTAGAACCTGCAGATGGTCGTGTGTTTCCCTTGATCCTGCCCAGTTTCCTCCCACCATAATGCTGGCTGCTGTGGTATAAGTGAAATATTCTTGAGTACAGAGTAAAACACCAATCAAATAAATAAATAAACTAGTTTTCCCGATTTTCTTTAGCCTATCAAGAATCCTGAGCACAGGGCCAAATACCAGTCAAATATATACATTGTGCCAGAGTTAATTATTGATACCTGATATATGTCACC
The DNA here is from genome assembly GCF_032854445.1 of Liolophura sinensis. Lineage (NCBI taxonomy): Eukaryota > Metazoa > Mollusca > Polyplacophora > Chitonida > Chitonidae > Liolophura > Liolophura sinensis. The sequence goes on along the minus strand of NC_088305.1, from coordinate 20,351,628 downwards.
TTCAGGTGAGCCGTTGACGAAGGGCGAGTCGTGGGTGTTGGTAGTGGTGAACCAGTCTCCCAGCCGAGGTATCTGCACCGTGCCCAGTAGTCAGAGCCCCAGCTTCAGTTATGAGCTCGAGGAAAAGTTCCAGGTGTACTGCAAAGAGTGGCAAGATAATGATGTGAGTACCAGAGTGATTTGTGGCTGGATATTCTTTGCTGCCCGGAGTTACTTCCCCTATGTTCTAATCTACACAATGAAATAAGTCAGAGAGCTGTTTTCAGTGAGCATGACACAAGCGGGTGGGTGTAAATGGTGATAAAGAGCAGCATCGTAACCCTTGGCAAATTTCCTACATTTTAAATTAATCTTTGTGACATCTGAAACGGTACATTTACAAGAGCATAGTTTGAAATAAAAACCACATATAAACAAAAATAGAACGGAGTCGAATCCCAGGCCGTTGCCAAAATCTGTAATGCTGTAGCATAATCATAAATTGGCATGTCCTTTTTTTGTCCAATGTTATTTCTGTGGAGTAACAAGTTCAGTATTTCACCTAATGTGTAACTTTTTCACATGACATATTTTGCTCAGTTCTGATTGATTCATCCACCTTACGTGACCACCTAAGAGTTACTTTCCGGCCGTACGTGGGAAGGTCTTCCAGCAACCTGCGAATGGTCATGGGTTTGCCCTGGGCTATGCCCGGTTTCCTCCTACATTGTATCATAAAGCTGGCCACCGTTATATAAGTGAAATATTCTTGAGTACCGCATAAAATACCAGTCAAATAAATAAATAAATAAACTGAAGAGTTTAAATATTGGCATCAGAAGTGTCAATAAAACATGTTAATGTGATTGTGAAAGGGCATTTTTACAGGCCAACTTTCGGTGAAATACAGCTGAAATTCTGCCGTATGAAATAGTGTGCTATCATGTTTTATTAGTGTACTTAATAGGTATCCTCAGTGGATTATCTGGCTGATCGTTCCTTAACCAATGAAATCGCATAATCAAATCAGTAGGATGAAATAGTGTGCTATCATGTTTTATTAGTGTACTTAATAGGTATCCTCAGTGGATTATCTGGCTGATCGTTCCTTAACCAATGAAATCGCATAATCAAATCAGTAGGATGAAATAGTGTGCTATCATGTTTTATTAGTGTACTTAATAGGTATCCTCAGTGGATTATCTGGCTGATTGTTCCTTAACCAATGAAATCGCATGATCAAATCAGTAGGATGAAATAGTGTGCTATCATCTTTTATTAGTGTACTTAATAGGTATCCTCAGTGGATTATCTGGCTGATCGTTCCTTAACCAATGAAATCGCATAATCAAATCAATCTCCCAAAACTTTGTCTAAGTTTTGTGAGTTCAACAATTTTTCAACTCCTTCGCTAACATTATGATCACCTTCGTATATGTTGAATATCGTTGATTACGCTGTTAAAACCCCGATCAAATAAATGAACAAATGAACAGCTTGTGTTGGTTTTCTTACAGCATGGTCCGTTGTCTTTATGAAGTGAGCTATCGGCTAGGCTTGGAGGAAGATGAGCCATACAACCTGATCTACAGAGGACTGAACACAAAGATGGAGTTCAGGCTGCCTGCTGGTAAAGGACCAGAGCACAAGGGTAAGATAAATCTTATGTAGCAGGGAGGGATATAACCCAGAGATCGCTGGTTCAAATCTCCAGCTGGATTGCCTGATCGCAACTTGTCTGTCTTGAGAAAATACTATGAAAACGGGGGATGAATGTAACAGGATGGGAATAGAAGCACTGTCTTTCGTGGGAAGTCAGGGAAAAAATGAATTGGTGGTTCAAATCTCCAGCTGGTCAGCCTGCTCAAGTTTACAAAGTTCCTGGTTCCTGCTGAATTGGTTGACATATTCGACAGAGATCTTGTTTATCCGTCAGTAAGCTTAGCATAATACAAAACTTTGATAATTCAAAATAAAAGAGATACATTTTTCATAGTATGCTCGGTGTACCTAGTTGGACCGGTTGGCGCACTGTTGAGTTTTTGCGTTGTGATAATGGAGTGTAATGTCATAACTCCAAGAAAGGACAAAGCATGACCTTGTTGATTCTGATCAAACTGTCAAGCTTCCCGGGGTTTCCATGGACGTTTTTTTCTTTATTTACATTCACACATACAGAGTTGAAGGCTGTGTTTTAAAAGAATACAGGGGTTGCTGATTGGTTGGTATGGGTGATAGGCCAGACTGGTCTGAGTTTTTGGTACAGTACAATTATTCAAGGGAGTTTAAGCCTCTTCACTGTCTGCCAATGAGCATCAAATCTCTATCCCTTGCAAGGGAAGTTTAAATATATGTCCCTGTTATCCAGCCTTGGACTTTCTCAGTCATTGATTTAGTATGTGGACTTGAACACTGTATTTTAGCTAATGTTTGGATGTAAAAAGACACTTTGAGCAGATAAAGGCCTTAAAATAATACTTTTAGTGCCAACACTGAAGTTTTTCTGGTAAGAAAGTAATCAAAGCTCACCAAAAAATTTAAAGTTTCTGTATAAAGTGGATGAATCAATCGTATTCAGCAAAAAATGCCAAAATGAATTACTTGAATGCCAAATCCTCAGAGGAGAAGATAACATCAAAAAGATGCCAAAATCAGATGAAAGAGTATCAAAGCTTATTTGCAAATGTGATCTTTGATATGTTTTTGGAAATTTTTTTTCCAAGAGGAAAGGGTATTTGGAAATAATTTTGTATGGTGGGTATTTGGGACCAACTTTTAGTATTTCTCGTGGTTGCATAATAATGTTCTTAATAAGGATGTGATGCTTGTCTAATAAATTTATTTGAATGTAAATTTGTTGTTTATATTGAAACATATGCATTTAACCTAAATTATGATAACATTTATGAATATATCAAAAATATAAATGTGATCCAAATTGAGGTTTAATACATTTGTTAGCTGAAAAAGACAAATTCTAGCGCAAA